>NW_026860344.1:0-69009 GCF_026571515.1 Ruditapes philippinarum | reverse complement strand
GACAATCGTTATTTTCCAAATCTAATCTCTATTGACAGTGGCACCTACCTGGGCACCGGCAATGAACTTGTATCAACAGTAACAACCAGGGGACCGATAATAATCTTCCTGCAGTGTTTAACAACTATGTAAACTTTAAGAAAACAACCAACTGAGCACCGGCAGCAAAAACTATCTATTCAACTATTACATACACTTTTATGAATAAATCACCCACTGAACATCGGTTATAAACTTTAATCAACTACTGATGTTTATAACCTCAACAAATTATAAGTTATATCTTTATCATCGATATAAACCTTTTAACACAATGATTCAAACTATCGAAACAAATGTCTCCCAAAAACCATTTAATTCTATCACCGTATAAACAGTATTCAACAAAGGGTGCTCTCCTGCTAAAATGTAATAACTTCTTCAGTATAAATAAACTTTAAACACAGCCCGTCACCGCTTCTATACATATAACTCTCTACTTAAACTCTATTGTACAGAGAGTTTACTTGTATAACACTACAACAGATTTATCGATTTTTGCCTAACAGCATTTTACACTGCTACATTTTACCAACAGATCGTAAATGATTTAAAGTTTAACAAAATTTTTATCAAAGTTTAACAAACAATATTTTGCCAGAAAAGATTCCAACTTAAAGAGAATATCCCGGACGAGCCCCCAAATTGTCAGGAGAAATGTCTGCCTTGATGTTATTTAATCTAAGAAAAGATTTAGTAATAAATACTAGAACCAATTTCCAAGATATGGAGGCTGGGCAGCACCGCCTGACATAAAAGTGAAATATTCTCAGTTGGAAAACTAGCATGTAATTGTTTAGTTAACACTATTTTTTTAGGTATTTTTATCTTTTCTATTTCAAATCAATATATACATGTAAACAATAAACTCTGATTATTATTTACACCCAAAACAAAGAACTCTGATCATTATTTACACCCAAAACAAACACACATCATTTATCAGCCACTTATATGAAATATCTTTTCACGTATACGTCTTTTACACGAAACAAGACACCTGGCGAGCCCAAGCTCTAAACAACTTATGATCAAACAACAATAAAATCACCACAAAATGAAGAACACAAAAAATGAATATTTTTACAACTCTAAGATACGGTATAAACCACAAACATTCATCCAACAATATTAACTTCACTCAATCAGCATCAGAAAACAACTTAAACTAAAGCACCCAATATTTACATATATCCTCAAAACAAAGCAGCAACTAATATAATCTTGATATAATACCAAACATTCAACCAATATCAACCAATTATATCTTCACAAACAGATATAACTCAACAACCAAAACAACTAATTACAACCAATAAACCCTGATCAATTATGATCACCACAATTATATTCAACCACTTCAACAAACCAACAAAACTGACTTCAAAACAACAAAATTCTCTTCAAAACAACAAAATTCTCTTCCCAATAAAAAAATAACCCCTCACACTATAAGCGTGTGTCTCCTAACTGATATAAAATCTCTCTCTAAACGCGCATATTTGCTAGCTAAACGATCTGACCTTTAAACATGTATACATACAGCGACTGGTTTAAACATGATATTTACACTCTACTAAAAACAATGTATCACTGTAAAGAAATATTAACTCGTTGTTTCATCTACAACAATATATCACTGTAGGGAAATATTAACTCGTTGTAAGATACATATCTACATATAAACTTCATGATTATTCTGACAGGCAGTCTTGTTTTATTTAAATTTAAATCGTGAAACTACAGATTTATGGGGTGCAAGGCATTATGGTTAGTAAGTAGGATCTAGAACCATTTGAATATGAATTATTTTTAGACTTGCAACTTTTTTATGATAATGAATTTTTTTTATTCTGCCTTTTGCTCTCTACTTCTGCAAATTTCTATTGATTTCCAAACATTTCAATATTTCAGGGAATGTTGCATGCAGCCATAGATTACCGTCAGAGTAAAGCATTATCATATGGAACCGGAATGGAACTTACGCGTACACCGGAATTTATGCCGTGGACATCCACGTCTGGAACATCTGGGGTCAGAACACTTATTCATAAACAGGTACGATCACTTTCTAACAACAGAACTCTTAGTGAATAAACCAAATCCAAACAAACAATTTACTTCATGGTAGCATCCACATTTAATAATGCATCTTGCTGCACTTCCCTGCCATTGAAAGTACCAGTATTAATTCTATCATATTGTTCAAATGGGTTGTATTGATTTATTATAACCGCTGTGGGTTAAAATCTTGCCAGACCCTGCCAGCTTATCAAATGTTGATGGCTCTACTTGGGGTGCCTACGTATGCCTGAAATAATACAAAGAGAGGCACCTGAGGTCTTGCTCCACCAGAAAAGCTAGAAAGTGGCCAAAGAATCACAACTTTGTTAGTGCGACAGAAAAACCCAACAACAACAAAAAAATTGATTGATATTACATAATTTTCAGTTCATGTTGACATTAGACTCAGCCATACCAGAGGTTAGAGATTTAGAAACACGTGAACAGCTGTTTCAGCATATGATAGCATTAGCTGACAATATTCTAGATGGTTACAACAGTCAGATAGCCTCAATATGTAACAATGAAGATATGGTAGAATACACAATGCAGGTTGAGGAACAATATAGACAAGAGAGACATAATCTGATTGGTCCTTTCTGTAAGTATATTATAATTTTACCAGTGTCCAATTATGTCAGTCTGTCGTGTTTTTGCTATAATACTAAGATATATAGGGTTTGTTGAGAAACAATATCAGTTTGCGGCAAACACTTGCAAATGATTGTTATAAGTTGTTGAAGCAATTGGGGGTTAAATCTTACGGCCAGCAATTTGGGTAAAATCTGTAAGCCAGCAATTTGGGCAAAATCTTATGAGCAATTGGGGTAAAATCTTATAAGCTAATGAGGTAAAATGTCATATATGATTAAGGGATATCTTATAAGCCATTGAATCTTGAGCAATAATTGATATATACATAATTCAATTTTAGGAAATCAATTGAAACAAAATCTTATATATGATAAAAAAATCTAAAATATAGCTGAATGAGTTAAATATTTTGTAAATGATTGGGGTAAAATCCTATTAGTAATTAAAATCTTATATGATAATCAGGCAAAATGTTATCAGAGATAGAGATAAAATGTTATGAGCAATAATTGATATATGCATAATTTAATTACATGTTAGAGGAACAAATATTGATCAGTTATTTTGTGTACTTGTCTGATTTAGCAGTAAGATGACATGATGGACATTACCATTACTGAACTGTAGAAATCTGGAAATAAATTCTATATCTAAATCCCTTAGATTTTTGCTAGACTGAAAGCATTTGAAATCGTAAATCCTATCTTGATTAAGTTTGTTATGTCAAGATGCGTCACAAATGAAATATCTGATCTACATGTCCTAAATAAACTTCATTTTTCAGTGGAACATAAACAGTATGAGAGGGCTGGTTCCCTGGCAGAGAAATACTGTGACTTTGAGATGTTGATAAGAATATGTGAGGAGACCGGAAACCAGGAAAGGATACAAAGATACCAGCAACAGTTTGCTGACAAAGTAAGATTATAGTGGTCATTGGTTGATATTGACATAAAATATGGGCAACCGTAACTTATAGGCCAAATTTGATAAAGCAGTTGGCTTTAAATTTTAAGCTTGCTAACAGTTATAATAACTTTTTCATGGCACCAGTATATCCCCAGGTAAACCTGTACATCTACACACACTGAGACAGTTCTATATTCTAGTTCGGCAATATTATTGAAACATACGAAGTGACAATGGACAAGTCTGAATTCATGAAGTTAACTTCACAGTTTTCTGTAGGGTAAGGGTTTACAAGTCACAGTAATGTTTCTAATTAACAGGTTTGACTTCAAAGCATGAAACCTTTTATTACACAAATTTAGCAAGGTAGTGGTAAAATCGTATCACTACAAAATTGATAATCTGTCATATGTTATATGACTACATTACTGAGTACCATTTATCTACCTCTTGTTTATTTTTGTTTCAGGGTTTCTCAGATTTCCTCTTCTCATGGTACATGAAAGAAGGTAATTATTTAGGTTCATTATATTTTACTATTTCAAATATCGCACTTCAATAAATTCAGTTCTAAGGGGTAATTTTTGTAGGTATATCTATATCAAAACCTTTTAAGTACACTTGTCTCTTCATACATGTTGTACATGGACAGTTTTTATACCCCCGCACAACAAAGTTGTAAGGGGGGTATACTGGAATCAGCTTGTCCGTCTGGCGTCCGTCGTTTTTTTTCTTGTCTGCCAAATAACTTAAGAATCCTTTGACCCACAGTCTTCATAATTGGCATGGAGGTTAGTCATAATTAGCATACATGACCCCTATTGATTTTGAGGTCAAAGGTCAAGGTCACAGGGGCCTTGACTTCAAAAAGCTTGTCCGCCCAATAACTTAAATATCCTATGACCCACAGTCTTCATATTTGGCATGGAGGTTAGTCATGATTAGTAGATGACCCCTATTGATTTTGAGGTCATCAGGTCAAAGGTCAAGGTCACAGGGGCCTTGACTTCAAAAAGCTTGTCCGCCCAATAACTTAAGAATCCTTTGACCCACAGTCTTCATATTTGGCATGGAGGTTAGTCATGATTAGTAGATGATCCCTATTGATTTTGTGGTCACCAGGTCAAAGGTCACAGGGGCCTTGACTTCAAAAAGCTTGTCCGCCCAATAACTTAAGAATCCTTTGACTCACATTCTTCTTATTTGGCATGGAGGTTAGTCATGATTAATACATGACCCCTATTGATTTTGAGGTCAAAGGTCAAGGTCACAGGGGCCTTGACTTCAAAAAGCTTGTCCGCCCAATAACTTAAGAATCCTTTGACCCACAGTCTTCATATTTGGCATGGAGGTTAGTCATGATTAGTACATGACCCCTATTGATTTTGAGGTCAAAGGTCAAGGTCACAGGGGCCTTGACTAAAAAAAGCTTGTCCACTCAATTGCTTAAGAAGGCTATGGTCAACAGTCTTCATATTTGGTATTGAGGTTATTTATTACTAGTAGATGACTCCTTTTGATTTTTAAGGTGACTGTGTCAAAGGTCAAGGTCACATGGATTTTACTATAATAAGCTTGTCTGCTCAAATGCTTAAGAATGCCTGTCTGCAGTGTATTGATTTTGACATTTGAAGCATGTAGAATACATAACTTAGCAATGCACTGGCTTAGTAACCTCAGATTTTGCAGGGAGGTTGTCCTTGGGCTCTAAATGGCCAGTGTTGATTCTGACAAAGTGGTAGGCGGGGGTATTCACGCCATGACAGTGGCAGTTCTAGTTTGTTTTGTTTCATTTTACGGCACACCAATACAATTTATGTAATATGGTGCCAAAACAGGAAAGATGATTTTGGCTAAAAACAACTTAAATAAATATTATATTAAAGATTGTTTTTAAGATGTTTTTTACACGATAGTAAGTTTTTTTTGTATCTATCTGATAATGTAAAAGCCTTAGAATTTTAGCAACAATAATTAATTGTTTATGCCACCAGTATATAACCAGGCCAGTCTGCACATCCTTGCAATCTGACAATACTGAGTACTTGTACTTCTCCACTCAAATTGAATATTTCAATCTTTAAATCTGTAAATGAATAATGCATACATGAAGATGTCAGCATGACCCTGATCTTTCTAATTTAAATTATCAGATTATTGGATTACAGAAAGAATTTCACCACAATATATTTGTTAACTAAAGAACATGCTTCAATGTTAGTGGTTAAATCAAATAAAAGCTCAGTGTACGTATCTGTGTACCGATCTATCTCATATGAAGTTGATGTTCTTAATGTATTACATTAGAATGGGAGATAAATATTTGTGGGCTAGTGGTATAGATAATCGTAGCCACATTGGTGGTTCTACTAAGGTACCCATTTGTGCCTGGAATAATGTACAGAAGGGCACCTGAGGTCTTACTCCACCAATAAAGCTTGAAAGTTGTCATGAGACCTATAAAAAAAATAATTAAAAACTTAGGGGAAAATTAGATCATCCCAAGTCCAGTTAGTCTGGTACTTGGATTAGTTGAGTAGAGGGTAAATGCTGACAAGATTTGTCTACGAAGGGAAATTGGCTGAGATTTTTTAAGGCATAAATGCTTAAGTGATTTACCTTTCTGGATATGTTGTTACATTTCGTTTCTTATTCTTTCAGGGAAACAAGGGCGACTTTTATCTTTACCAACACCCCAGCAAACACAGCTAAATAGTTTTCTTCAAAAAGACGAATTTGGCTATCTTAAATGGTTACATGACATCGAGTGTAAAGATTTTTTATCAGTATGTAATTCATTGCATTGAATTATCTTGTTTTCTGTATGTGTTTATAGAGTCAAAGATAATATTAAGTTATTGAATATATATGTGCACAAGCGTTGTAGATAAACAAGGAAAATATTAGTAGTTCAATTTATTTTTGAATTCTCCATTTATTTCTGTGAAATGTGTCATTTTCTTTAATTTTTTTCTAGATAAACATTTTTTATGCCCCCAGGCATATAGTAATTGAACCGTCTGTCTGTCCGTCCATACAAGGTTAACCTAGAACGGCAAGTTGGATTTTTCTTAAGTTCTACCTGTACCAATGGCTTCTAAGTTTACACACTTACTAATCAATACAAAGTACATGATCTGGGCAAGTTACATAACTCTGGCTTTCATATTTACCAAGTTATTGCCCTTTTCAGCACTTAGAAAATGAATAATGGTTAACCTAAAACGGCAAGTTGGAAATATCTTAAGTTCTATCTATACTAATGGCTTTATAATTTCCACACTTACTTATCAATACAAAGTACATGATATTGCCAAGTAATATAACTGTGTCATCCCTATTTCCCAGTTATTTCCCTTTTTAGTCCCCTACCGGTTTACCTGAGGGGACTTTAGGTTTACCCTCCGTCCGTCTGTCCGTCCGTCTGTCTGTCAGTCCGCACTCACAGGACAGTAATTATGTGGCTAGAGGGACAATAGGTAACTGTTCTTTCTCTTTGATGTCATTCATTCCGTAATGCTTTTATGTGGCTATTTTCTTTTGTGTGGCTAAAAAGAACAATAGAGAGAACAATAGATAGCCACATAATTACTCTCCTGTTAGAACGTCCGTCCACAAAACTGGATCCCCCGATAACTTGAAAAGTACTGAAAGTATTTTTATGAAACTTGATATATGGATAGATGGCAGTATGGAGATTATGCATGTCTTTTCTTTTCTTCCTATGTTGAAAATTCTGGTTGCTATGGCAACAAATAGGCTGAAAATATGGCAAATTTTACACATAAACTGGATCCAGTGATAACCCAAAAAGTACTGGAAATATTTTTATGAAACTTGAAATATGGGTAGATGGCAGTCTGGAGATTATGCATGTCTTTTTCTTTTCTTCCTATGTTGAAAATTCTGGTTGCTATGGCAACAAATAGACTGAAAATATGGCAAATTTTACACATAAACTGGATCCAGTGTTAACGCAAAAAGTAAGGGAAATATTTTTATGAAACTTGTAATATGGGTAGATGGCAGTCTGGAGATTATGCACGTCTTTTTCTGTTCTTCCTATGTTGAAAATTCTGGTTGCTATGGCAACACATAGACTGAAAATATGGCAAATTTAACACATAAACTAAATCAAGTGATAACTCAAAAAGTACTGGAAATATTTTTATGAAACTTGACATATGGGTAGATGGCAGTCTGGAGATTATGCATGTCTTATCTTTTCTTCCTATTTTGAAAAAATATTGGTTGCCTTGGCAACAAATAGGCTTAAAACATGGCAAATATAACAATATTTGTGATTAGTCAAAAAGAGCTGAACATTTTTATGAAATTGCATCTTTAATTCAAGAGTTATCTCCTCTTTAAGAATTTTGCTTTTAAAAATGTTATATTTTGGTAACAGGGATGTTTCAAATATTAACTTTAGAGTGTCCTTCAGTCCGTCTGTCTGTCTGTTCATAAAAACTGTTTCCTGTGATCACTTTTAAAGAACTTTTCCAACAAATTTACTTAAAATAGAGAAAAATTGAAACATTAGTGAATGGCCAATGGCCCTTCAGAATGTTGATGGGGTTCTAACCGGTAGGGGACTTATGGATTGCTTGCAATACTATGATAATTGCTTGTTTCACTTTGAAAATAGGACCTTGTCTGGTTAACCTATTTCGGCAAGTTGTATTTATCTTAAATTTCTCCTAATTGCTTAATTTCTTTAATGATATCTTTCATATTTAGTAGGTGGATACCTTTGTTGGTCCTATAATAATAATTTTTGTGGAGTAAGCAGTCTCTAGGGTCAAGGTCACTGGTTTAAAAAATAAATAAAAACATTTTTGCTCATACAGCCTTTATTTTTTAGTTGATGTCTTAGTTTAATACAAACATGCCATGGGAGGTCCTCCTTCTTTGGGTGTAGTAAGGGGTCATTTGGGTCAAGGTTAATGTTACCAATGTCAAGGTCACCAATGTTATTTATTGACATGTATTTCATATTTGGTAGGTAGATAACTTACATGGTATTCTTCTTTGGGATAGAGTTAGGGGTCAGTTTGGTCAAGGTCACCAGTGCTCAAAATAGATTTTTACACTTTTGCCCATACAGCCTTTATTAAATGACAGATGTATTTCATATTTGGTAGGAAGATAACTTGCATGAAGTTGAATATTTTTCAACTTCACAAGTCAGAGCAATGACTTGGCAACTTATATTTTTCACAATTACAAAATGCCATGACTTTGTCAAGCTATATAACTTGTGTTTACAATTTTTTGGCAATTTTTCTGTCCATGACTGAGTGAATGGGTAAACTTTTTTTTGAAATATTGCTACTGACAAAAATCTGAGCCGGGGTCATTTGTGTTTAACAAACACGTTCTTGTTTAACACAGAAGTAATTCTACAATCATGATGTAAAGTTGTCCTATGAAATGAAAGAAAGCTGTAAAGGTACACATACTAAGGACGTGGAATTAATTAAGCAGTATATAACATGTTTATGTTTTTATTTTTTCAGGCTCACAATACATTATTAAATCTTGGTAGGAATGAAGAAGAATATCTAGCTAAAAAGAAGGTAATTCTTTATTGAGAAATCAATAGCTTTCACAGTTCAAATCATAGTTTTTCACAACTATGGATTTTTGTTTTTATCTGATGGAATTTTTTGATCAATATAGGGAAGTATTTGTCAGTTTTCAGCAGGTGTTATTTGGGTGATAATTATTGAACATAACATGTACAGTACAACATATGCAGTGCAACACTCGATAGGAGACCAAAAAAAATGATTGCTGTTGAGTGATGTAGCTCTAGATTATTAGCTCGACTATACGAAGTATATGGAGAGCTGTCCTACTCGCCCCGGCGTCGGCATCCGCGTCCAGATTTCAGATTAAAGTTTTGGTGCAGTAAAATATTTTTCACTATAACTTTGTCATTTCTTAAGGTATCAACTTCAAACTTCAAATATATGTTCCTTATCATCAACCACATCTTATGTGACAAGGTTCTTAACTCTAGCACCAATATTTTCAGATTTATCTCCCCTTGAACTTAGAATTTTCCTCAAAAAATACTATTTTTTACTGTTACTTCTTTATTTGTTAAGGGATCAACCTCATACTTCAAATATATGTATCTTATCATCATCCCCATCTTATGTGACAAGGTTCATAACTCTAGCACCAATACTTTCAGATTTATCTCCCCTTGAACTTAGAATTTTCCTCAAAAAAATACTATTTTTTACTGTTACTTCTTTATTTGTTAAAGGATCAACCTCATACTTCAAATATATGTACCTTGTCATCATCCCCATCTTATGTGACAAGGTTCATAACTCTAGCACCAATATTTTCAGATTTATCTCCCCTTGAACTTAGAATTTTTCTTAAAAAATATTATTTTTTACTATAACTTTTTTAGATTTAAAGGTACATTTGTATCTACCTCAAACTTCAAATACTTATTCTTTATCATCAATTACATTTTATGTGACAATGTTCATAATTCTTGAAGCAATATTTAAAGATTTAACTTAGGATTTTCTTTAAGAAATATTATAACTTATTTACTTTTTAAGGTATCTACTTCAAACTTCAAATATATATTTCTTATCATTACACACATGTTGTGTGACAAGGTTCATAACTCTAGTGTGACTATTTCTAGAATTATTCCCCTTGATCTTGGAATTTATGTTAACAATTTTTTTTTTACTATAACTCAATACATAATTATACATAATTGATTTTTCTTTCATAGTTTTGTCCTCCTTACTGCGTCCAGTATTTTATTAGTCGAGCTTCGCTGTCTCCTGTGACAGCTCTTGTTTTGAATTTATTGTAAAGGTTCACTATTACTTTTGTTGTTAAGAGATAAATGCTCCACAGAGATCTCTGCCATTGTTATACTGTAAAATACAAATTAAAGTAGGGCTGGCAGAGAAATGTTTATAATATACTGAAAAAAATAACAGAAACTGCATAATATGTGAATGATTATGGAAGTTGTAGAACTATGATAGTTCAATGTTTGATGATGATAATTAAATGACTTACTGTATTTACATTTTTAAAGCAGCATGCCTCCAGATTCATGCTAATTCATATAAAAATTTATTTATAACTATAATATTGTGAAGTGGAAAAAAGTAATTAACACTTTACAAACGGCACTTCCAGTGCACATAAGTTACCAAAAATTGGTCAAAATATACAAAAATAGCCCTTACTGTGTTTGTCACGCAGTAGCAATATGGTGAATCACTGCAAAATCAGTTAATAATTGCACATAACATGAAAATTTCATTAACTTGAATCTTGGGACTTTTTTTTTAAAATCTTGGAACAATTTTCCCAAGTTTGATTGTCTTGAAATATTTTGGATCATCTGGAGGCATGCAGCTTTAACTTTTATCTGTAAAGTTTGTTTATTGTTCCTTTAATATTTCAGACCCTGTTAAGTCTTGCTAAGCTTGCAGCGTTGGCTCATGGTGATGCAGACGAGCAGCTTAAAACTAATATAAGTGGTAAATGTCTTTGTCTTTTAGAATTTTAAACCAGTTGCCCTAAAATGTGAAGTATAAGTACAACTTTTTTGTTCTTTATTCTTCTTCTCTTTTTTGACATTTGAACTGAGATGCTGTGTATCTGTGACTTAATCTTTTTTTTTTCTTCATGTTTTAAGGTAATGCAAAAGATTTTATAGCTCTCTATTGGATAAGAATGATTTGGAAAATTTAAAATTAGGTTGTGTTGGATAAAAGAAACTAAATTGAAGAGAAATATTGTTGATAAAAATGTGTGTTATTATTGTCATTTTCAGATATAGATGATGAACAAGAACTGATATTAAATCAAGAGTTACTTCCTACAGAGTTATTACAGGTAATACCTCTACTCTTGACAGAAACACACTTAAATTCACACTTTGTTTAATTTTATAGACAAAATAATGGTTTCTCAATTCTATGATTAATGAGGCTTAGGGATCACTGTATGTCAACAAAACACAAGATGTGTGTGTATGCCTAATGTTAACCACTTGCCCCTCACCACTTGGGGTTTGAATCCCAACAAGGACTTGAAAAAAAATTTCATGTGAGGAAGCTAGCTTACAGAACATTGTTGTTTCTACTCAGATGCACATTCATGCCTAAAATAAAGCACAGAAAGGCACCCAAGGTCTTTGCTCTACCAGTAAAGCTGGAAAGTCGCCTTATGTACTATACTGTGTTGGTACAATGTAATACCTTACCAAAAAAATAAACTCATTAAACACTCTCGAACCAACCAGCATAGAAAACATATGCTTAATTTTGTAAGAAAGGATTTTTCATGCTTATATGTATTGTTTTTTGTAGACAATGAATGTTGATGCTGATCATATGAAAGTTTTAACTCCATTAGAGTTATTACAGGTATGTTGTGTTTGATGTTATGATGTAAAAATGACAAATTAGATTATCTTGCTCTTTTTAAAGTGAGATTTTATTCTCATGCAGATACACAAAGAATTTACTAACCTTGAAAGAATGTTTGTAGAAGCACATCATTGTGTACATGTGTGTTAAGATAAATAACTTCCCTCTGTAGTATTATTTAAATATTGTACATTATAGGTTGAAAATTAATTAGTTAAGATGCAAAATGTATAATTTAATGTTGTTTTTTTTTTCAAAGTGTAGAATGCTTTGTTAGTATTTTTGAATTTAAACCTTGCAGTGTTAATTTTGTGCAAGGGACATGACCTACTATGAAATTGGGCCTGTCCGTTCTTTCTTAGTAATATTTCAAGCTATGGCATGGCTGGTAGCATTAAAACCAACAGTTGAACAATTTATTTTAATCCTTCAGTTATACATCTGTGACGAAAACACTTCAGCAACAGAATATGACTTCAAGAAAGCCCTTGATCTCTTGCAGTTTCTCAATCAAGTCAGTATATTTTCTCTAGCCTGTTCTGTTAGTCAAGATTATAGATGATTCATTTCAGTTTGATTGCGTCGGTAGCTATCAGCTTATTGAAACACCTTGAACCAACCAATGATTAGCAATGAGTGTTAAGTTTCTTGCTCAAGGAAGCAACAGCTTGCCCCTGACACGGGTTTGTATCATGTGGCCAGCAGCCTTTACATTATTAGTCTGACATGTTAACCACTTGGCTAGGCTGCCACTTGTTAGTTTAGACATTAAATATTCAGCAAATATTTGCTCCTCAATACATGATGTTGCACAATAATTACTATTAAAATGTAAGGTTTACATTAAAATGACTTACTTTATGTATTTGGAAAAAAAAATTCTCATAGTTGATATATTTTGTAAAATATAAATATATAGAAGCATGAAAACAAACAATTCAGTAAAAGTTGAAGCCCCATTGTCTTAAAAAACATTTTAGTAAAATTTCAGAGGGGCAAGCATTGTTACATATTTTAATCTAGAGATATATGGCGGTGTGGCCGAGTGGTCAACGCGTTGGACTAGTAATCTAAGGATTGCTGACCACGTGGGTTCAACCCTGTCAAGGGGCAAGCCGTTGTTTCCTTGAGCAAGAAACTTTACATTCATTGCTTAGTACTGGTTGGTTTCAGGAGTGTTTCAATAAGCTTATTTATAGCTTCCAACACAATCGAACTAAAATAAATTTGTATAAACTAATCTAGAGATAACTTGTCAGTTTTGCCCCTTGTTACCATCCCTATTTAAGTTCATTACCTTTCTTACAGGATGATCCAGCCATTGACTATGAAACTATTAGAATAAGTATATGGTGTAAAGCTATTCTTAGAGACAAAGCAATGTAAGTACAATCATTATTGTTTATATACTTAACAGCAATTTGTTTAAGTAGATAGATATTTATGTAGTTGTTTTCATTAAAATAATTTATTTTGGAGTTGCACACTGCCAGTTATTATAATCGTCCAAATAAGAATTCCAGAAAAGATATAAAAAGAAAGAAAAATAATAAATACTCTGAAATAATTCCCAATCTAAGTTACACTTGCAAAACAAGAGCTATTTTTGCATGGTTTTACATATTGGATTGTGGATTTCTAGTGCATAAGACTTGTTTAAATTATTTTATGTATATACTAGACAAAGGTTATGATAGCTAGAACTCGGACTTTCATAAAAATATGAGCATGTATTTAGGGGCTTGCTAATCTGTATGTGTTGCAAGGATTAAACTTCTAGCATAATTTCCATCAGGGACTTGATTCTTTATTATGGGGAAACTATTCAGCTAGCTTACAGAGAGTTGGTAGTTCTAGTCATGTGCCACCTCATGCCTGAATAAAGCATAGAAGAGAACCCGAGGTTTTCCACCATTAATATAGCTTGAAAGTCAGTTTATGGCCTTCTTAATGTCAGATTGACTTAAACACAACAAATACTTTTATTGGAAATATGAATGGACATGATCTGAAGTTATTATCATGTATTACAGATGGACACACACTGCGACAGGTGATCCTATAGACAGTATAAGAGATACAATATTCTTCAAGACAATTGAACTTGCTGTAACAGATGGTAATACTCTTGTTCTAAATTATTGTATTAACATGTATTGTTAAATACGTTAGAATGGATAAATGTGAATCTATGTTTTATGTTCAGTGTTAACATTTAAAAAAAAAACACACAACAAAAAGCGCATATATTTAAAATATTGTTTTCAGCTTATAGACATACACTAGAATCTGTTCCTGGAACCAGCAAGTTCTAAGCAATGAGTTTAAAGTTTCTTGCTAAAGGAAACAACAGCTTTCTCTCCCAGTAACAGGGTTTGTACCCATACAGCTAACCATCTTTAAAGTATTTAGCCTCTGCCACCAGTATAGAGCCAGGCCAGACTGCACATTCAAGTAGTCTGACCAGGCTCTATATTAATGGTAGCTCAAATTTTGTGTATTGATACCGAAGTTCATTACATAAAAACAGGTTAAGGGAGATTAAATTAAATTATTTTTGTTATTTCAGGTTGCGAACCTTCATCTCTTCTACCAGACTTCCAATCAATGCTCACATGTGACACACTATCTCCAGTATCTACAGATAAACAATTACAGTTCCTACTTGGTGCTGTGTACGAGATGGCAAACAATTACACATAAGAACTTGCAATAACTTTTACCATAGATACAAGTTTGATCTTGCTTTGAAAGAATATGGATGGAAATGGTCGTTGCTAAAAGGACGTTCAATAGCTACTTGTTCTACTTAGAATCTAGCAGTGTTGTTTAAAGATATTTGTTACGTTAGTGACACTGTTTTTGTTGAAACCACCATATTTGTTTCATGTTACTTTGACCCAGCGTGTAGGCAAATATGTTAACAATCTCCAATCACTGTTCAACTACTAAATCAACTTTAATTGCACACAGTACAAAATTAAATTAGTTTATAAGACTTTTATAAAGTGTGGTAGATTCTTCTGTGTAATTCTTAGCAGTTTATTTATTTATTGTAAAAGAACCAGTTGACTGGAAGCTACTTACATCAGTCTTATTAAGATGTTCTGTAAGTAAAGGACATTTGAAACAATCGTTGTTTCTGAGTAAGTGGAAAATATAAAAAGTACATAGTACTTAATGACAGTTGTGCCATAGAGCATTAACTACACACAGGAATTAATGATATACAGTCTGTACATTAATTTGAAATATGTTTTTTAATTGGATCAATGAAATAAATTTTGTGACTTTGGAGGATATTGTAATATTAAATTTTATTGTGCATTTGTTGTAGAGATAACATATGCATTGCTATGCATTAGTTTGGAACTGAGCAATCATAGTATAAGGGATTTAATATAAAAAACATTTAAATCAAAGCAGCCACCAGGATTTGAGTCTTCTCAGACTTGCACAAATGTACCAATTTGTATGTTACCATAATGGTGGCATGAACAAGTTAATGGAACAATTGTGCATTTTTTTAACTGCGATAAATGTCATTTGTAGACATTGAATGCTTGCTAGGTTGTGTAAGACAATGTATTAAAAGACTTGCAGCGATTTCTTCGTTTTATTAAATAGTTTTTTACACAAGTCACTAAAAATTACAACTTTTAAAATTGTCGCACTATATCAAGAATTACGACCAACACAACAATAAATTGGATTCAGCTATAAATGAAGCTAAAGTTTATGATTTTTCTTATTTCTTTAAAGAACAGGCAGTTTTGGCTGACAACTTTCCATTCATCTGTACATGAAATTCATGCCAAAATTTCTTCATTATTACCGTTCATATTTCTTGAGGACTATTGCTTGCTGATTACATTTCTACAGTAAAATTTCTGTTCATATTTGTACAGAATAATGGCTGTCCATATTTCTACAGTATATTTGCCGTTAACATTTTCACAGTAACATTTCTGTTCATATTTCTACAGGATAATGGCTGTCCCTATTTCTACAGGATAATTGCTGTGTACTGCTCAGGAAAAAGAATCATCTGTAATGATTTACCTAAAAGAAAAGAAAAAAAAAAAATGTTAACTATCATTAAAACTTTTAAGCAAATCTGTACTTTCATCTCAATTACTCTAAATCACATTTTTAAGACAAAATGCTCCAACAAGTAGCTAAAATTTTCAAATAAAAGTCATGGTGTAAAAATTAATTTTGTTCCTCGAGTTATAATACCCCCACAAACGAAGTTTAGGGGGGGTATATAAGAGTCAGCTTGTCGGTCGGTCGGTCCACATCATGGTTTCCGGACGATAACTAAAGTTTGGAGTGAGGTATTGTAATCAAACTTGGTATATAGCAACCTTATGTGGAAACCTCCGGTTGGTATTGCATTTGGACCCCCTGGGGTCAAGGTCACCGTTACTAAAAATAGAAAAATGGTTTCCGGACAATAACTAAAGTTAGGAATGAGATGTTGTAATCAAACTTGGTATATAGATAGCTTACATGAATACCCCGGTTGGTATTGCATCTGGGGTCAAGGTCACTGTTACTAAACATAGAAAAATGGTTTCCGGACAATAACTAAAGCTAGGAATGAGATATTGTAATTAAACTTGGTATATAGCAAGCTTACATGAATACCCTGGTTGGTATTGCATCTAGACCCCCTGGAGTCAAGGTCACCGCTACTAAAAATAGAAAAATGGTTTCCGGAAAATAACTAGTTAGGAATGAGATATTGTAATCAAACTTGGTGTATAGCAAGCTTACATGAAGACAGCGAATGGTATTGCATTTGGGCCCTCTTGGGTCATGGTCATGATCACAGTTACTAAAAATAGGAAAATGGTTTCCGGACAATTACTAGTTAGGAATGAGATATTGGAATCAAACTTGGTGTATAGCAAGCTTATGTGGAGACCCGGTTGGTATTGCATTTGGCCCCCCTCAGGCCAAGGTCAAGGTCACCGTTTCTAAAAATAGAAAAATGGTTTCCGGACAATAACTAGAGTAGAGATAACCGTTTCTAAAAATAGAAAAATGGTTTCCGGACAATAACTAGAGTTAGGAATGAGATATTGTAATCAAACTTGGTGTTTAGCAAGCTAACATGAAGACCGCCCTTGGTAGTGCACTTGGATCCCCTGGGGTCAAGGTCATGGTTACTAAAAATGAAAAAATGGTTTCCGGACAATTACTAGGGTTAGGAATGAGATATTGTAATCAAACTTGGTGTATAGCAAGCTTATATCAAGATCCTGGTTGGGATTGCAATAAATTGAAATAATTCTTTGTACACAGTGCTGTTGATACTTTATTTACTGTAGATTGAGTTTAAATTTTTCTTCAGACCACTAATTTTTCAAAAGTCAAAGTTGTTGGTGGGGGTATTGATCACCTTCAGTGATAGGTCTAGTTTAGAGTTGAAATAATACAATAATAAGAAATGATGTCTAGTTGTCATCTACAGAAGTTGATCATCCAAATTTTCAAAAAAATATATACATAATGGTAAGACCTACCTTTGAACACAGACTCGTTGGAAAGAACATGTACACTTCTTGAAGACTGTGGAATATATCCATGCCGCCTTAACAATGCACACTCCTCAAATCCTGGCTTCCACTCCTTACTACAAGAAGGAATAATTTAATTTATAAACAAGAACTGTCCGCAAGACAAAACGCCAGACTATTCTCAGTGCTTGACAATAAGAAAAGGGGGCATAATGCTTGTCGTGTTAGAGAATAAATCGTAGAGAATAAGTTTGTGAATTTTCAACCAATTCCCTTCAGTGGTGTTTGAGATACCAACTTGCATACAAAACCTTAACCAAAGTGTGACGTCAATACAATAGCTCGTGTTATTCTTTAAAAAGTCAAACTAAAAAGGCCTGTTACAACAAAAAACATTTATGCACAGAATGAATGATTAAGATTTGTACAATAAAATAGATCAGAGTTAAAATAAATAAATTTCAAGAGCATTTGCAGCAAACAGGACATGTCTGTGTGACTGTCAACAGTGCCTTTTTATCTATGCAGTGACTGTTCAATTTTTGTATATGATTAAGAATCACCCAATAGGTGACAGGTACAAATTCACAGCAGCACATTACACTTGTATAAAAGAAAGACTTGAAGAGCAGAGTAGAAAAATATATCACATAATAATTCTTTGAATGCTTAAAAAAAATAACAGACTTGAGCTATCAATATAAAAAACATCCAAGCATGTACATTTGACCAAATACTTGTGCCTTCTCTATTATTTTATATTTTGATACAATGTCCTTGAAACTACTAATAGACTGTTCTAAAATTAAGGCAGAGTAAGTTCATACCAAAATTTCTACAGAGTTAGGGTCAACTAAATTTAAGCATCAAACACAATCATTAGTACTACAGTATATACATGTATCACTCACTTGCGTAGATATTTTTCATCCATTTCCTTTAGATCATCTATCAACAGTGTTTCATAAGCACCTGAAATTGAAAGACACTTTTGTCATTATTAATGCATTAGTGCAATTCACACAGGCTAGAGGAACTACTTTTTGCATAAAAGACAAAATTCTCTAGTGTTTACAACAGTGATGGAAATGTCAGCTATATTTATAGAACCAGTTGTATGCTTTGAATGATGTAACAGCCTTGTTACCACAGTTACCAGCCAATTAATACCATCTATACCAGCAACCAATTAGTATATAATTTCTTGACTCTGTTTGCACCTTTTCAGAAAGTTAGTATGCTTGTTACAGCACAGATACCATACAATTTAACTTTAAACCTTAATTTACTGAATTTCTTAATTTGACGTTTTGGGACTGTCCATTATCAATTTTAGGGATATCAAGATGAAACCTTACAGTTAGCCCACAGTATAGAACCTGATCAAATTACACAGATGTGCAGGATAACCTGGCTTTATACTGATGGAAAGCGCTAATTACTTATATTTCCATAAGCCTAAATGATTTCGAATTCTTCATTCAAAATATATGCTGTCTGTCTAATTTTCTGACTGTTGATAATTAAAATCGGACACTGTTTTAAATAACATCTTACCTGACTGAACATTTACTTCAAATATAAAACTGGTCTGATACATCTTCTCTTGTCCTTTACTAAAATATAATACAACAATTTCTTTAGAAAACATACTCAACCTTTTACCCTTCTACTAACTCAGGACTAAAAAAATTCAATTATGCATCAAAAAATGAACATAAACACATTACACATTTATTTAAATCCAATTGTCAGTCAATGGTTGAAACTTCATGTTTACCACTTGGAATTCCGAACTAAAACCTACATGCAATTTATCTCATATTGCAGCAAAGCAATGTATTAATTTAAGACATGTTGAAACTATTTTCAAAGAAGACAAATACATGTATGGTACCTTTTCCTGTAGAACTTCTTCTGTTTGTTGTCTTCCTTTGCAGAAATCAAAGCAAAAACCTTTGCTAAAACTTCAGGTCTATCGGTGTTTACCTGGAAAAAACCACAAAATGCCTGTTTATTTCAAAGGCAAAATAAATTGCATGATATCAATAATATTAATACTGCAAGATTTCTCAAGATTAAAGCTGAGCCAATTGAGTATCTTAACATGACTTGACCAGCTTTCATTTTTGGGACTGTCCATTATAAATTTTGAGAATAATCAATATTAGATGAAAATTTTAATGTTATATTCCAAACGTATATAGCCTGGTCTGACTGCACACTAGCTTATCACTCATAACATTTGGTTCCAGAATGGTAAGAATTAAGGCAATTTGATCTTACATCAAGTATTTGAAGATCATAGTTGGTAAATGCTATATATCTGTCTGACCATTTGGCCGTTCCTCTTATTGCTTCCTCCATGTAGTGTTCTATGTCAAATGTCATTTGCTTTACACATATTTGTTCCTGAAAAAAAAACAAAAAAAAAACATAATGGTACCCTTGTATTTATGAAGAGTATTTTTTTCTTCTGAAATTTTTTGAGAAAGTGTCAATCGGTGCTTTTTTAAAGTGGTAGAGAATATTGTGAAATGAGGCAAGTATGGTCCGGGTAGGTATTAAATGTGGTAACAGAAGCAAACTGTGGATCTTAAAGTTGTTAGCTTGTGATTTCAGGAGCTAAAAGCCATTGGTTACATCGCTGAACATTATGCATATAACGTGAAAGAATTGTGTGCATAAATTAAAGACTATTCTTACAATATAAGTAAGTAAATAGTTTAATAACTTACCTTATTTCCATCATTACAAGGATCAAGACTAAGTGCTAATTTCCGATTTTTTGTACCCCGAATCTCTGCAGGTAAAACACTCCTATATGTCAAGTCAAAATCATCTGAAAGAATTTAATATTGACATCTTTATTTGTTCATTAACAACTTCAACATTTAATCAACAGAACCAAAAAAAAAATCTGATATTATTACAAAGTGAAGTATTGTCTTCAATATAACTTTAATTAAATTCCATACTCAAAAATAAAAATCTTCCAAAATATGTACAAACATAAAGTATATTCTTTTTAACTTAAAATATATTGTATTTTAACAACCATTAACTACCAAAAATATTTGGAGAATGATTTTAGTTCAAAAAAAGTTATATACAATGGAAAGAAATATACATGTTATTGTACATAAGAAAAAAAGAATGTAGTTTCAATTAAAACATATACATAAACTGTTCCTAAATAAAGATATGTTCAAGATGGTGATAAACACAAGAATATGCCAGACCTACCTTCTATAACAAGTGTTGAGTCAACAGCTGTATCACCATGATATGAAAATTTTCTCCAGGAATGAGTTACAGTTCTTGCATCATTTATTTGAACAATGACACTATCAGCACTACTACTTGTGCCTCCGAAACTATTCTCACTGTTGCTTGGAGAGAAAAATGATCTCTGAATTCCACGAGCGGCTAAAACATACTCTAAAGTTTGTCTCGGACTTTCGTTATTGATGGGGCAGTTCAGTGCTTGACTATTATTGAGTAATGGACTAGCTTTGTTTCCACTAAATGCAAACTGTCGTTGTAAATGAACACTTGGTGATATCACAAGATTATGGGGATGAGAAAGTACCTCCGCTCCACCTGTACTTTTAGTTTTCACAGCTACTTTTGGCACGCTGGGACACATAAAACTATAGCTGTTATCTTCACTATCATCCGAGTCAAAATTGTACAAGTCTTTTGACATATGTATGTCTGTGGTGCTGGTGCCAGCACGTACACGACGACTAGTTGACTGGGATGGAACATTTTGTGAAGGTGAGGTAGGTTTAGGCAGTGTTTGACACTCGAACCATTTGTCACTCGGATGAATAGGACTTCTTTGATTTTGAGACAACATATTTTTTGGCGACTTGGGACATTTGAGACGATCCAGCCTACCAGTCATATCAGTCTTGCTGCTCGATGTATTTTCTTTCTGAGATTCCCGGCAAACTCCGAAGACGGTTTCGCCTCCTGCTGCATTACTGACTTCACTTTTCATATTTGTAGCATTAAACTGCTTCTCTTGAGCACAACCATCAAAACTCAAAGGCACAGAAGTGTAAAAAGCACCAGCATTCCAAATAAATTCTTTATTCGGTTCAGGAGACGTACACACCATCTCCTTGTTCTTTTCACTGTTTACATTCTCCTTTGCTTTGAATACTAAAGGACTTTCATTAATTGACCTCTTTGGGTTGATTTCAATACCGTCCATGTCTATGTGGAGGGCAACAATTGAATCTCCAGTGTTCAGAATGACTTGACCGTCGTATTTTAACTGAACTCTTGGTGTGAAGACAGGAAATGGTGGTGTAAGCTCGTATTTTGTGTGAAAACAGAAACTGTGCTTCAGACACATCGTGTTGTCATCTGGTCCTGAAAAAAAACAACATGTAAATTCAAACCGTTTACCACAACATCAGCTTAATAACATCTAAATTGTAAGTGAAATATGAAACCAAACCTGAAACAGATCTGCTTTATACTTATTACGTTGCAAGTCAGAACAACACAGCTAAATTATTTAACATTATTTATTGCCTTTGGAAAAAGACATCATAAATCCAGAACCATCAACTTTCTGTGATTTATCCAGATTCTTCTTGTGAAAAAAAATCAACATAACTAGCAAAACTTGATATAGCAACCACAATCAATAAAGACCCACCATCTGACATATTTTTAAAAGAATATAGTGTGATGTAGTTCAAATACAAAGTAAAAGAGACTCATCTGAAATTATTTTGACATGTAAGGAATAAGTTGTTTTTCTAGATGTTTACACTATTTGCTTAATTTCAATATCATTGTTTTCTCAGAATAATCATTTTTATTGGCAAAATAAACTAAAATGAAAAGCAGGGTTCAAACAGGAATCTGTCAACTAAATTCAAGCACTTTTCAAGGGCTTTTTAAGGCCTGAATCCTACTAAATATTCATTTTCAATTTATTCTGGGTATATTACCAGTGTAAGAAATTCGGATTTGAAACCACTAGGCTGGTCGGACTACCAGATTAGAATATTCACAAGCCCAAAAGACATTTCACTAGCTTGATTCATTTGTTTAAAACAGTAGTTTACATGTATATTGCCTCTGAAAATACAGTAGCCTGGCCGGGCTTGTTACTTTGAAAAGTTGGTAGCCCGAGGAGAAATTTTGTAGTCAGGGGCTATAGGACTACTGCTAATTTCGAACACTGTATTACTTTTTTTTTCTTTTTTTCATATCGTTCATGATTTTCAAGTTTTACGTTTTCTGGCTTTAGACACAAGTGGGGTTCCTTATCAGTTTTACATTCAACAATACATAGGCCAGTATCTTTTCACCCTAATGAGTGATAGGTTGAACTTTTGAATTAAACTGCACTGATGTGTTTCAGAAACTTGAAACAAACTTCACTTACCAGATTGCAATTCCTTGCATGGTTTACATGGTGTGAGAGGTGGAAATGATGTTAATGTCAGATAACACTGACAACTTTCTTGGTCCCTGCTTGGTAAACTGAAAATATAAAACATAATAATCCATTCCAGCATAACCATATCCATCAACATCTTTTATCTTTTGTACTAAATGATTAATCTTTCCAGACATAATTGCCATATATAATAAATTTTTATGTACAATAAAGTTATCATACTTAAACAATTTGTTTTTTGTTGTTTATTTGGTGGGTTGGGGTGGGGGGGGGGGGGTCACAAACACAGTAGAAATCAGTGCAGCAACTTTCCAGCTTTAATGGTTGAGGAAGACCTCAAGTGCCTTTCTGTGCATTATTTCAGGCACCTGAGTAGAACCACCAATGTTCTATAAGCTAGCTGGAAAGCTTTCTCACATGAAAGTAAATCAAACATTGTAGAGTTGATTAACAATTAAACAATGTCACTATAACAAAATCAAATACTTTCCAAAGCAGAACAATTCCATTGTAAGTGTTCAGCAGGAGGGAAAGAGTGAAAGTAATTAAAGGTACAGATATGACAAAATGCAAGCTAGCAGAAAGCAGGTAAAAAATTAAGAAGGCAAGTAGTGTATAATATTAGTTTACCTGTGCCCAAACACTAGTGCCATAGAGTGGTCTTCCGGCCACTCACAAAACAATATATATAAATCCTGTAAGATGTCTTGCTCACCAAACAATTGGACCTCTGACACCTGAATACAAGAACCATATAAGCATTCAATCTAAATTTGGTCAAGGTAAGCAAACCTGTAGTTTACTATACATATATCAACAGTAAGAAAGAGGTAAAAATCAACTTTGACACATCCACTAGACAACAGAGTTTGAGAGAGACAGCTGAAGCATTAAAGATGGAAATTTAAAAAGAATGAGAATAACTTTGTTAACAAATCAGTCTCAAGTCAACCAGGGTTTCAATATTGTACATCAAGTGTATGCCATAGAGTAGATAATGTATCAAATTCAAATTCATCTGGATCAAATTGTTGACAAGTCAATAGGTATAAGCATTTGAAATAAAAGGCTTAAGTATTTTTTTTAACTTTTTTTAATTCATTTAATTATCATATTTACTATACATAGCAGAAAAAATTACTGGTCCATGCAAGCCAGCATAAAGCTATCTGTACTGTCTGACCAGACCAAAGTCTGATGTACACGTATTTTATACATGTACTTAAATCCCTCAAATGCACAATTTTCCACTCAAATCTAAAGCAGGGTTAGTCCACTGACTCCATTACTTAAATTTCTACAGGGCAAGGTTTAGTCAATAATGACTGTATTAATGTATGAAGGAAAGCGATATAAACTTTATAAATTACCTTTACTAGTGGTTTACTTGGGACAAACCACCACCATTGTAATTTGTACATGTAGAATGGCAAACCACTTTGCTCTTCTGCATCCATTTGACATGTATATGATACAACAAACTGTCCACACTTTGTAAATCCAAGAAAAACATGTCTGAAATTATAAACAACATTTTTCTTTATTTTTTATCCATGTCTTGAAATTTTATTTTTTCATTCTTTAATTAAATAAACTTAGATTTATGTTATTATTAGATTTAAGTCAATATCAAAGCATGTAACTAAATGTACCAAGAAAGTTAGAAACTACAGGGTCCTAAGTGACAGAGATAAACACTACTGGACTTAATAAATTAATTAATAATCGCCACTTCTGCAGCAAAAATGAAAAATAATCACCAATTTTGTAAAATGATCGCAAATGGCGACCATGGTGGTGAGCCCTGCTTTTCTACAAGCAAAGAATTTTGTAATACAAAACTTTACCCTTAATTTTAGTAATCAAGACCTCTTTGGTCAATATAATTCTTTTATAGCTGTTTTCATGTATGAATAATACAGTTAATAAAATATACATACCCTTCCTCTAAGACAGACTGTGAGACCAGTCCAGACAACCTGAAACAAAGCCTTTTTGGAATCTTTTTGAACAACCTTTGTGGTCTTGCCTTTCTATGACATTGATCTGAGCCATAAGTCTGAAATATACCAACATAATTTTTAATCTCACATATTCTAACAACACAAGGGCATTGAAACAGCATCTTTGTTCTTTTCAGCAACATAGAAACTAGTTCGTTGGACGATGGAAATGGCATTGATGCACGAGACAATTACATGGGTAAAAGTTACAAAATGTCAACAAAAAAACCCCTGAAAACTTTGAATTGATCCAAATTTTTACTTTTCATCAGTCTCTGCACAGCCAGGATGAGGTCTAAGGGGGTGAATTTGAATCGGCACCAACATGGCTTGTGATATGTCCAAATTGCAGTGTTGGACTTTCAGCAGGGATTTTACTATCTGCAGGGAAGTTTTATGGGGTTTGAAAATCCAAGCCAAAGCCCCAACTAATCTTTGAGATTGAAGGTGTAACTTGTGTATATAATTGACAAGAACATTATCATGTAGAATGGTGTCCTCGATACCACAGTACTTAATTTTTCCAAAAAAATGTAATATTAGAAAGAATATCATTCATGACATTTGTTTCTTTAATTTACTTATTATACATATTGCATCTTAATGTTATAGTATATGTACATGTTGTATGTATGGTTATAGATGTTTAGATTTAATGATCAAGGTAAAATTTTGGTCAATCTAGTGTTATGTTTATAATATCATGTGGCACATTTGTGTCTCAAGTAACAGGCTAGCGCAGTAATGGGTTGTAAGATATATAATATATAAGTATTGCTAAGCATACTGGTTGGAGACCACCAAAACTGGACAACCACCAAACCCGTACAGCCCAAAAAATGCCCGATTTAGTTTTTTATTTGTTCAGTGGTTGTTAATCTATCAGTTGCTTTTATATCAATAATAACTGCATGTTTGTTCTATAATTAAGTAATCAAATTTATTTCAATTTTGTAAACAGTAATATTTTAATGTCTTTTTCAAGAATGTTGACATTGAAAATTTGGATGTCAATAGTGCAATGCCTGACCGCCTATACTAGCTATAAGTATAATCATTTGCAGATCAAATAATAGAATATCCAAAACTTCAGTATTTGCTGCTGAAATATTTTATATCATGTTAAAAATAAAAAATTAAAACACCATTTTGAAGCTTTTATTGAATTAAATCAGCATCATGAACATATCTGTCAGGACACATGGTATTCATAATTGTAGTGTGGACAATTTAGATAATTTTGATACACGCCTTCACATGCCTCAGATGTCAACATAATTAGAAATAGACAAACTAGTTGGTCAGTTAGGAGAAGAACCTAGCTGTACTGTGTCAAATTTTCAGATCTCTAGCTTTAAAATTATGAAATCTGTATGAAAAAATGTTCAAAAAGTGTCCAGTTGGTGGTCCCCAACCAGTAGCAGTGTTCTTTTTTTCACCAAAATATTCGGCGAAATTCGGCCCCATTCCCGATTCCCCCTCAAAACAGTATGTTTCCCCCCCCCACTTAAAGCCGAAATTCCCCCCTATAATATGGCAGCCAGAATTTGCCTGCAATGAATATTAATTTTTTCAACTAACTGCCAAAAAATGTTTAGTTTTATGCCTGTAAGACTTACTGTTAAGCAAGGTTGTTTACAAATCATTCCCATGTAGGTAAGGGTAGCCTCTCCCTGTGTCCCAACAAGTTGAACATGTGATGTGTCAATATTTTAGATCCGTATAAAAATCCCCCTCCTATTGCATTTTCCCCCTCCAAAGGGCACCGACCCCCTTCCCCCAAAAGTGAAAAAAAAACACTGAGTAGTGTCAAAGTGTGTGAAAATATGCAACCTGACAGGGACACTAGTCAAAATATATTGACGTGCCAAAGCTTGATTCTGAGATATTTTCGTTCTGGGGCAGAATCTCGCTTTTAGAGGCGAGATATTGCCCAGACACGAAAATAGCACAATATCTCGTCGCGCAGTACAATTAGTTGGACTAACAGGGACACTAACCAAGGACCCTTGGAAAACTGTACTGCGGCTCTACCGACTGAGCTATCTGGCAGCTTACACAAAAGCTCCTATAATTAGTGAACCATTCAATTATCAATACTGTTACATAGGCAATAGACATTTGAACTGTTGAATTTGAGAAAAAACAGTTGTTAGGACACTTTTTTCACTTTCAAATTTACGTTTTGTCATAATTTTCAATGTACTAAAAAAATGCAAATAATTAAAGTAATAATTGACCATGCGAAGTTAAAATTTAAAAAATAATCACCCATTATATCTACAGAGTAGCCACGAACGACAACTCGTTCACAAAAAATAATTTCACATTGCTGTTTGCTTATGCAAATATAAATTTACTTTACATATATTTTACCAATAAATGGATCGTGCAGACAAAAAAACAATAAATGCAGCATACACTTCTTAAAACAGTTACCTCTCTCCTCATTAATTTGCTGAGCAAACTTGGTTCTTGCGTCTTCTTTGGCTCAGACATTTTTTATTAAATCGCACCAAATATAATTCGTACTCAAGCAAATTCGTACCATTTTTCATATAGGTATAAACCACTAAATATTTTCGTCGTATATTTCAAATGCTGAGAACACTCGGGCGATCAATCTCCACACAGTGATCTCCCCTTAATTCTTCGGCGTAGATTACAATTCTGCCAAGGGAGGTAATCACTGCGAGGAGTTTGTCGGGCCATAGATCGTACAGTCATGTAATTATTACTATCATATTTTAGCCGACATACAAACAATACCTAGGGAGCGGTGGCCTTGTGGTTAAGACGTTTGTCTCTCATCCCGTGGATCATATAGATTCGAGCCCTAATTAATGTTTCTTCATATAACACCAATACTGGTTGGTTCCAGGAAGTGGAACCATATAAGTTGCAATAACTTGTTTGACAATCGAGCTTACATAAATATGTTTAAATCAATTGTGAATTTCGTGACTTTTCAATTTTCTAGGTATAATGTATATATTCCCCTATATTTTCAGTAAAAAAATGTATAAATTTAGACCAATAACGGCCTTAACATACACAGTACACTATAGTGTCTTCAATTTATACATAGACAAAGAAGCAAATAAAACCGGGGAATATTTCTTTTTAAATTTTGCATGCTTGAAGAAAATCATAATTGAAGCAAATTACATACCCCTGAAAGTCAGTTTCATTTTTTTTCTGACTTCTCGGTCATTTTAACCCATTATACTGCCTAAGCATTTTGTGAAAAATGGCTGTTTTCATTGAAAAGTCTCCCGTTACAATTTCAAATTGCTATAAAACTATAAAAAATGATACAATACTACTCAAACTTGGCACAAATGTTGACTGGACCATTTGTTACAACATGCTCAGTATTAAATTTCCTGTTACCATGGTAACGAGGAGACATCTCAAAATTGCCAAAAATCACCATTTTGTCCATCAAAATTGATTTCAAAGTGCTGCAACTTCTCAATGGATTGAGATAGAGTCACAGGCTTTTCAGTGTTGGTTACACGTTATCTTATGATCGACCTGGGGTCATTTTTAGCCTCTCACAAGTCATATATTTTCTTGGCGATGAGGGGGGCTGCCCTCAAACCCCAAACCCCCTGATGTATCTAATGGATACGGGGTGGCGCCGAATGAGTGGTCACTTTTTAAACAACATTTCTCAAACAAAAACAAATGTTGGGGGCTAAAATAAAGCATTTTTTTCACCATTTGAGACAACAAATTAGGGGAGGGTGAAAAAGGCTTTAAAGTTGTGTATATCGGGTAATGGGTTAACAGAAAATGATGAAAATACCTAAAATTACCCAAAATCGCATTTTCCATGTTAAAACATGGCCTAACATGTAATTTTGAAGTAAAATTGTTGTTTTGTAGATTTTTTAATTTTAACAAAAAATGATGAAAATACCTGAAATTACCCAAAATTGCGTTTTCCATGTTAAAACACGACCTAACGTGAAATTTTCAAGAAAAATTGTTGTTCTGTAGAATTTCTTATTTTTTTCATTAAGTGCAAATAACTCAAAAGCAACCGTAATGACATCTCATTTTATTCCAAATCATTATTTGTTATTTTATTTTCTGTCATTATGAAAAGATAAAAGAAATAATTCTACCCAACATACGTTTTGCTCTGGAAGTTAGGGACAGACCATATACATTGACCATGTTCGGTCAATTCAGTAATATTTATATTATAAAGTCATGTATAACAACATAATTTTGATAACAGAAGATCTGAAGTGCTTAAATTAATTGGTAGTGATCCGTTTATTTGTTACAAGATGTTTCTATTTTCTGCTCTGTTGGCCCTAAACGGTGTTGATAAACGTTTAGCAAACTTCAATGAAGGTCAATGTGAAATCTTTTAAACCAATATTGTTGGTAGAGTACGTTTTTCTTCATGAGAATAATCTGTTTGAAGAAATGTATTTAATTTAATTTCATTTCCTTTAGTGACCTCTAAAATAAGAATTAGCAAAATATGTGAGATGATCACAATAACGCAAGGCGGCTTTTTGTGGCAGATTTTGATTATTTCTAAAACAATTTTATTTATCTTTTACTCATTAAAGTACTTTCTCTCTAAATTTCTTCTGTTTACGGTAAAGCATTTCAGATTCACTTAAAACCATGATTTTTTCAAGCGTAAGATTGGTCCTCTTAAAGTTTTGGTCATTTCTAGATTAACGATTTAATGTTACGCTTTTCTGTTTTTTTTTTCTTATTGATTGATAATGTTTTCTTAGTTAATTGTTTAATTTGAAACTACCCCTATTCCCTTTATTTTCTAGCACGAGATTTTTACCTTCTCAATTGCTTTTGCCTCAAGGACGCCAAGGTAGCTTTTACCTAGTCAACGAGATAAGCCACAATTTTTACCAATGTAGGGCTATTTTTTTGTTTCATTTTGAATAAGTAATCTATTTTTATTATATTTTCTCAGGAGTGTTTTCTATTCAGTTAAATAAGAAACTAAAATAACTTAACTTTGCTTTCATACTAAACTATGTAAATCATGTCGAACTTATAGATTGTAGTAGATTTTGAAATGTAATAAACTAAAATAACTATATTTGAGAAATGTAATTTTAAATTAATAAAAGTCGTCTAAAATTGTGAATGCTCTTTGTTGTAATTGAAACCTTAGAGTTTATAATTAACCCGAGTTTGCAAGGTTAGTAAACCAGACATGTTGTACAACTTGAAGGATGTGACCACCGTTGGTGCTGTCTGCATTATTCATCTAATAATTTGAGACTTAAACATGCTCAATTAAACCGAGACTCAATATTTAAAATAATTTTCAATAATGCCGTGTTGGACGTTCTTTAGGGATTCCGTTTTTCTCTTCCTTTAACATTACAATATTGTTTTTGTATCAAATGTCATAAACAAATTTAAATGTTTATAGGTCAATTGATATTAAAATTGAACATTTCATGAGAATTTTCTAGTGTAATGATATCATTTAATAACCCAATATAAAATATAATTCACAAAGGTAAATTTGCGATGTCAATTCTAGTAAAAGATACTATTTAACATTCCTTTCAATATTTTTATAACAAAAACTCTGTTTTGTTTATAGATACTGTACATAAATGCTCATTAAAATATACTTGTACAGGGAAGGCAAACGAGTGTAATTTCATTCTAACGATAATTATATACATGAGTGATATCAGTGTTTTACATGGCTTCATTTTCTCAGCCTACTTCTCCATGGTTAGTCTACAGTATTTGTGTTTACCATATGGATAACTTTTTAATGCACATATACTTATGTACAATAGAACTAAGCAATTCACAAAGTAGACGAACCTAAGCTATATAATTATTGTCATCAAATTTATTCATCTGTTATGTGATATAATCATTTTGATGTTTCTGAAGTTTTGACAGAGAGGGTTCGTTTCTTATTGAAGGCTTAACACTTAACCATACGCCGCCTTTCATGAAATGACACTACTGTGTCACATTGAAGGTTCCATGATAATCGCCGTATGAACACATCTGCGAATGTCTCTAAATTCAAAATTTCACCATTTTTCGTGTTAAAATGTTGAATTCTGCTTAAGCCGGTGCCAGGGGCGTGGACGGTAACTTGCACTTTCCAGTACCGTCCATGAACATGCTCAATCAAACCGAATCTGCAACAATTTCAATTTTGTCGCGTTGGACTTTTTAGGGATTCTGTATTTCTCTATTTTTTTAACAACTAGTTTCTTAACTTTTATGAAAGGGAGTGGATACTTTTTGTTACGAAACAGGATGATTTTCTACTTGACAAAAACTTGTATTCTTTTTTTTTAAGCATTTTATATTTGTGGTGAATGAAATAAAAAATGATTTTGTTAGACAATCCGATTTCCCCTAAAGGGGAAGATTTTACGAAAGTGAGCGAAAGTGATTTTAAAATTTGAATTTTGTCCCTTTTAAATAAAATTTTTTTACAGTGAATTTTTCTGTTTTGTAAAGACGTATATTTATTAGCAACTAAAAAATAATCTTTTCAAAAATAAATTCACTATGATGATTGAATCGCCTTTTTATTTGAAAATAATTTCTATACAAAAAATTTTGATCTTCCTTTCGCTCATTTTTAAAAAATACAAATTTTCGGCGTAATTATCAGTATAAGTAAATTTTTTAATTTTTTATAATATACGTTTACAAACTGCAAATTAGGTTGATTTTCAATTCAAACCTTATTTTATTTTTACAATCACTTTCGTTGTTTAAAGTAAGCGAAAGGGGAAAATCTCTGATTTGTTTTAGAAATAAAGGCCCCAAAAAAGGCGATTTAATCATGATTTGGTTTTTTTTATTATAATATATATCATTAGTTTCTAATAATAACGTCTACAAACAGCAATTTTACTGTAAAACTCTATTTTAAAAAGGAAAACAATTAAAATTTTAAAAAAAAAGCCCAATTTTCGTCAATTTTCCCGTCAAAAAAATTTCTAAATTTTTCCGTTTTTTTTTGGGAAAAAAACCCGTATTTTTTTTTTATTTTTTCTTTTTTTTAAAAAAAAGGCCCAAAAGAAAAAACCCAAAAAAAAAAAAAATTTAAACCCTTTTCTTTTAGTGAAAAAACAGTTTTTTTACAATAATTTTTTTAATTTTATTTTAAACTTGTTCCCCGTTTTTTTTTTACAGTGGTTACCCCCCTTTGGGTAAAGGAAATTTTTTTTGAAAAAAAATATTTAGTTGGGTTTTTTTTACCTTATTTCCCTTTCCTTTCCGCTAAAATTTCCCAAATAACAAAAAAACCAAAAACCCCAAATAGGGAAAAATTTTTTAGGGGACCCAGAAAGTTTATTTTCCACATTCCAACGGAAAAAGGGAAGGGCGAAAAACTTAAGGGGGGGATTCTATTGCTTTTCCCCAAAGGATGAAAGTTTTTTTAAAGAGAGGTTTTTTTCCATTAAACATTTTAAAATTGGGGCAGGGGAAGCAAAAGCCCAAGGGTTTATTGAAGCTTTTTTTTTTTTCGATTCGTCCAAAAAAAAATTTTCCCGAATCAAAACTCAAAATTTAAAAAAAAAAAAATTTCGTTGGGTTTTAAAAAGAAAAAACTTCTTTTGTTTCCCCCATTTTAAGCTAAAGTTGATTTTAATTTTGGGCCAGGATTGTTTTTTGATGAAGTTCTTTTTAAAAGTTGCCCCAAAAAAAACCCAAAAAAATTTCCCCTTTTCAGTTTTAAATTTTGGGGACATGGCAACTGAAAAAAAACCCAAAGGGCTGAAAAAGTTTCTTTTTGGTATTTTCTGATCTTTCCCAATCAAAATTTTAAGTACTGTAAAATCTGTATTTTAATTTTCCCGGGTTTTAAAATTTTTATTTTTTTAATTACTATCACATTAAAAAATAGTTTGCTTCGACTGGGTTTTTAAAACCCCCGGGGCCCTCCCCACAACTTTAAATAGCACTTCACCCTTGCCCCACGGGGTTTTAGTTACTGGCTTGCGAGCAGTTCCTTTTACGGGAAAAATACCCGTTTTTTTTTTCGTTCTTTTTCCCATTTTTTAAAAAAATTGTTTAATAAAAATTAAAACCCAGATAAATAAAACGAAACAAAAATTTTTAACCCGGTAAAGTTTTGGAACTTTAAAAAAAAAAGGTTTTCATTTTAAACCCACTTTCACCTGTGCATTGTAAAAAATTTGTGACCATATTAACTTTGGGGGATTCTGCGCGCATGAGCAACAATACTTGCATGTGAGGCCTATTAAAGGGTTTTCCGCTTACACCGCCTGCATACAGATAAGTAAGCAATGCGATGAAAACCTGATTAACTATCAGAATTTTGACCTATATTAAAAAATTTATGGCTTTAATGAGTAAAATATCACGCATACAAGCAGGTCATTGCATGTGTTTGTGTTGGGTACCGGTAACGGGTAATACGTGGTCTTTGTTTAATCTACTCTCTTTATCCTTAATTACATTTATCTTCCTCTGGGAAAATGGTCTCTTCAACAATCATAAATGAAAAATCAGCTGATAAAACAACATTGTATAAGTATAATGGGTTTTATTTTATGTACGGGAACTACTTCTATTAATACAAAATAATAGATAATTTCGGTACCCCCATATGAGGCCATATGAGGCCCCATAACTGAGGGTTATTCTATGTTTAGAACATAATGGAATTTCCATAACTTGTGTGAGGAGCTGAATTTTGATGCATAACATTCAATTTTTTGATGAGTGAGCGCAGGTATATATATTAACATACGTACCTGGTGAGCGTAATGAAATATAATTTTTAAGTAACTACGATTTTTGTACAGGAACTGCTCGCATGCCAGTAAATGAAGAAAGCTTGAATAAAATCAAATAATTCTAAATCTAGAATTTCCATTTAGGGTTTGTAATCCTAAATAATTTCGAGGTATTTTGTTCACGATAAACCTGTTGTTTAAAGCTGATGTAAATAATTTAGCGAAAATCTTCTGGCCAAAACAGTCTGACATGTATATATTCCACTACTCGACAGTCAGATTTATTTGTGTAATACGCTCTGAAGTCTTAGGTAAACGATTAAATTAAAGGATTAAATTATCGGGTGTAAAAATTGATTATCGATCGTCGGCTGCCCTATATTCGTCCCTGTCCTAGAGTCAACATAACATCCTTACTTTATTTTTCAGAAAGTCTAAATACCAAATGTTTATTTAGGAAGCTTTACGGAAATAACCGGGCAAATTTCATTGATTAAAATGATATTCGCGTAATTTGTGTTTGTGCATTTATTGACAATTTTATTGCTATCTGTGATCAGAAAATACTGCAAGGCTTAAGTTAAAGCTTTGATAATTTGAATGTATTGTAGCATAGTCTAATGCAATTCAATAAAGATGGTTCTTATCATGACTGGGGTAAATATTGGACTCATCCCAGAGATTACTTGATTTTACATGGAATCATATTTTTATATAGGAAAAAAACATTAAAAAAATCTTGATTCAGAAATCATGTGGAATTAGTAGTCAGTCAGTTGTGGAAAAATTGGTGGTTACTGGTTAGTTATTGAAGAAAGCCATTTGGGTGGCCCAAAAACCAGACAATGACTTTAGGGTCAAAATTGGTACTGCCAAGTATGCTAATAAATAACTAAATATTTTCATTCTTTAAAAGAGAAACTCCAAAGCATAACAAACATTAAAACTGGCACACAAGTAATGTCCGTTAAAATCAGTACCTGTATTTTTTTCGTTTCAACAATTCATGTTTATGCCCTTACTATGGGGGGAGGGTGCATTTAAATTTGCCCTCTGTCCATCTCTGCATCCGATCTTAGGGGATATGAATTATGGGGTTAGAGTTGGTGTACACCTTATTATTATAAGGCTTATTCTGTCAAACATAGTAAAAAAAGTTTATAAGTAAATATTTACTAACCAAGGCAGATCAATTTGATAAGAGGCTGATTGGTATAGGGATCAATCCATGATGTATCAAATGCTATTTAAATAATTAAAAAAAGGTCTCAGAGTTCTTGAGGTCAAAATCATCAGTCAGACATGACTCTGAATCGGGAAAGTTTTTGGTAGTTAAATTCATGAAAAACATTGTTCTAATTATTTGTTCAATGCTTTCAAAAAATAAGAATACTGCTTGTAAGTAAAGATTTTAAGTCCAGCAACTTTTCTGTTGGGTTAAGCCAATTGCAACATGATGGAGCATAAGAGGATCCATTTAGGAATCAAGAGTTTTAATATAAAAGATAACCGATTAAAATTAACAAGCATGTAGGCTAATAGCTCTAAACTAGGAATTTTTACTAAATCTTCTATTTTTTCAAACTTTTTTGCTTATTTGCTAGTGCTTATTTCAAATGCTGTTGGGGATTTTATCCCCATTAGTCAATAGAGGTGTTAACTGGGTTTTTTCCCATATATACTTTCATATAATTCTATTTTAAACAGATTCTCATCAGCGGAAGGTCTGCACTTCTAACCAGTGAGAATGCTGCATCTGTTAGAAGGTTCAAGTCCTTTAATCTTCTCCAGACCAAACTAGAAGATAAAACTGAAAATGATGATTCTTGGTTTCTCTACACATCTGACAGGTGGCCAAAATTCAAGATGTCTATTAGGTAAGAATTGAAATATCATAGCATGTTTAACCCTGAGGCTGCTGGAACCAATATTGATGAGTCTTTGCCATCACCATTATATAGAGTCAAGCCATCATGTGTATATTGAATTGTGGTAGCCAGACCTGAAGAAAAAAAAAAACACCAAGACAGAACATGTTCAGAGAGGTCCGAGGGCATGCTGACTAACCAGAATATTTTGTTTTCTAGGAGCAATTTCTTACATTTTAGAGGAGTTTTAGGTTGAGTCAACTGTATTAAAGATAAATAAGAAGTAAAATATGATTAAAATTTTACACCTTGGAATTTTACACATTTGCAATTATAATAGCTTGTGAATTAAATCTGATCTTCTATTTCAGTCACCTTTCAGACCATGTAAAACCAGAGGCCCTTACAGGATTTAACAATACAGGAAATGTTTGTAAGTACATAAGTATTTCATATCTTTTGAGATTGTTCATAAAGATTTATTATTATTTTTTTTTTTTTGCTTTAAACCATGATATATAATGGCCTAATGGGCATGTATATACTATTGGGTGCTTTGAGAATTTTGATAAGAAAATCCCTTTCATTAATATCGGACTAACCCAAAGTGAAAACTGGACAAATCTGTTACACAAACACATTATTAAAGGTTAGGGTTGAAGCAACTTGTGTCATCAATTCAGTTTTTCCTGTTCCATGAATTCTTATAGTATATTTTTAAGGGGGTTATTTCACTTTTTTGTTTGTTTTTGGCTTATTTAAGATGAACACAGAGGATTTTTATCAATGTGGTCATATTTTCTCCCAAGGTTCTTTACTCGTGCCTGTGTAAGAAATGTGAAATTTCAACCATTAAGCTTGAAAGGGGAGTTAATCAAAATTTAAATTGTAAAACAAAATCTGTATTACTTCCCTTTATTAGTCATAAAATATATATTTCTATTAAATTCTAGAATATGTTTATCAAAATATATATGTAAACATCTGGATTATAGTGTAATGGTATGTAAATGATATCTATCAATACTAAAACCTCTTTCTAAAATTTGGGTAACTTTGTGAATTGTATTTTCTTTGTTCTATATAAATGCACAAAAAACTGTGAAGGTTGACAATATGATGAAAGGTATTCTTTTTTCAAGTTTCTCTAGACAGGCAGTTATAACTGCCTAAAATACAATGCATATTCCATCAATGACTTATCAGTCTGGTTAGCAGCAAGCTGTTATGATGACCCAAAATGTGTGTTTAGTGAGCCAATTTTAGTATTTGGCCTTGGGTGGCAAACTCATAATCGTATGTAAGGCCCATAACTTTGGCAAGGTTATTTTTTTACTGAATTGTCCCATTGTGAACTTACTAAGGTTTGCATAAAGAAATAAAACAATGTCTACAATATAGTTTTATGTCATTTGTTGTCGTGTTTAATAATTATCTGTTATTATGTGTTGTTGTTATTTTTTTGCAGGTGTTTGGCCATCAGAAGAAGTACTTACATATTATTGTTTAAATCAACTTGAAATATTTAAGTGAGTATCTTATGCCTTATCAACTTTCTTTTATTTCCCAAACCAATATTTAGTTTATACAAATTTATTTTAGTTTGATTGTGTTGGAAGCTATAAGCTTATTGAAACACTCTCGAGTCTGTTCCTGGAACCAACCAGTACTAAGCAATGAATGTAAAGTTTTTTGCTCAAGAAAACAACGTCTTGCCCATACCCACGCGGTCAGCAATCCTTTTATTACTAGTCTGACACCAATATTTGAAGTGGAAAGTTTTAGTAGGAGACGTATGTGTTGCAAGTCACTGACTTGTTAAAATTGAGTTAAGGAAGCGCATTGTGTAGTCTGCATCAATCTTATATAGAAATTTGTTAATAAAAGAGTAACTTATTAAGGTCCCTGAAGGGACTATATGTTTCAGAGAACATAAAGTGACTTGTTAAAACTACCAGTATATTAAAAAGAGTATGTTGTGTAACTTGTATATGTTTTAATGAAGCTATGGGTAAAGTTGTAACAGTTGTGGGATAAGTCTATTCACTATATGCAGTAACTGTCTTATCCACCTGGTTTAAATCAGTGTACCTTAGAGAATATAGTGCTCTATTGATTTCATACTGGGTTTCTGAGTCAGTCTAATAAAATGTTGATATAAATGTCTATAGATTGACACAATTTTGTCTTGTTTGTTAGTCTGTTTGCATGTTGACAATATTTAACCCCAACCAAAACATCTTTGTAATACTGGAAGCTAGAGCCCTCAATTTCTATACATCGAATAAAAAGCTTTATTTTATCATCATTAAAATATGCATGCTTCTGACAGGTGAATGACAGATTTACAATGTTTAATATTCAAAATATATGACATTTTATTGTAACTCTGTTAATTTTGAAAGGAGACATGATATTTTGTCTTCATGTTTTTGTTATCTTTAAATTACCACTCATATTTTGTAAGTTATATTTATATTACCACTTAAATGAAGTAGAATGTAATAATTTGTCCTCTTTTTGTTATTTACAGTGGAAAATCAGTCATTGAACTTGGTGGAGGTATGACATGCCTAGCTGGAGTGGCTGTAAGTACATGTACAGTCATCATAATTATAAAATCACCACATAAATGTACACTTAGGTAGACTGTTATATTAAAACTTTAGTCATAGAGGAAAAGCTTTCACTTTTAATAGTTTTAACTTTTTCTATGAGGATTTCTATATTCAAAGAAAATAAAATCAGGTTTGAATATTAAGATCCCTGTCAATCATGTAAACAGAAAAATGGTGTATTTGTAAACTCAGATATTTATCAAAGGTATGATGTATCATCACTTTGGCAAAGTATGTGTTCATATAGTAATAACTAGTATTTTGTAACACTGAATGTTCACAGCTGTAACCTATTACTTGGCCGGAACCGTAAGTTATTATCTGTCGCCACCAGTATACAACCAGACAGCTTTCTGAACTGACCAGGCTCTATACTGTTGGCACAGTATCTTTGAAACAGAAACTCTAAAGAAATGAAAACCAGTCATTTCATCTAAGAAAATAAGCAGTTTAGGGGATATTGACTTGCTTATGTCACTATTATAGAACAATGCCAGTCTGCTCAACCAGACAACCTGACCATACTACATGTATATACAGTTTTCGCTCAATTTTAACATTTTGATTTTTTGTTTAATCCTACATCACTCAGGTTCATTTTTGTGCCCCCACTTTAGTGGCGGGCATTTAGATTTACCCTTGTCCGTCCGTCCGTCCTTCCCTCCGTCCGTTCTCTTTTGTGTCGCACGTAACTCAAAAAGTATTTGACCTAGAGTCATGAAACTTTACAAGAATGTTGATCAGCATGTGTAGCTGTGCACCTGTGTATTTTCGTCTGGATATTTTAAGTATTTTTAGAGTTATTGACCTTGACTTATTAAAATTTTGCAATTTTCAACTTGTGTCGCATGTAACTCAACAGTATTTAACCTAGAGTCATGAAACTTTACAGGAATGTTGATCAGCATGTGTAGTTGTGCACCTGGGTATTTTCGTCTGGAAATTTTTTCAGTATTTTTAGAGTTATTGCCCTTGACTTAGTAAAATTTTGCAATTTTCAACTTGTGTCGCATGTAACTCAAAAAGTATTTGACCTAGAGTCATGAAACTTTACAGGAATGTTGATAAGCATGTGTAGTTGTGCACCTGGGTATTTTCGTCTGGATATTTTTAGTATTTTTATAGTTAATGCCCTTGACTTAGTAAAATTTTTCAATTTTCAACTTGTGTCGCATGTAACTCAAAAAGTATTTGACCTAGAGTCATGAAACTTTACAGGAATATTGATAAGCATGTGTAGTTGTGCACCTAGGTATTTTCGTGTGGATGTTTTTAGTATTTTTAGAGTTATTGCCCTTTACTTAGTAAAAGATTTTTAGTTTTCAAAAAATATTTGACCTAGAGTCATAAGATTGACAGAACAGTGGCGCGGTGGGGGCACCCATGTCCTATGGACACATTTCTAGTTAAATTCAAAGTTAGAAAAGTCCAATGCAAAACTTAAGCATGATAAGGATTAGGTTCATTTTGTATATGTTAATATTTGTTTAAATAGCTTATGTTTTATCAGTAAATTCTTCTTGTGTTTGTTTGACAGTTGAGTATTATGTCAGATGTGACATATACAGAATTAACAGATGGAAATAAAGATTCTGTTTCAAGTAGGTGTTTATAATATCTGTCATTTATATTTACTAATAATTCTTTACACAGACATACACTGTACTTTAAATTTGACAGAAATTGAATGATGTCTTTAAATAAAAAGAAACACATATGGAAAAAAAATAAACATGAAAAAAATACTTTTATAACTGTCTGTCAGTATTTTTCAGATAATTGCTATGAAAAAAAAACATTCAGATTTTACAATTTTCTAAAATATTTGTACAGCCAAACCTGTGAATAAAGGTCATCTGAAGGAAAGACCATATTTTGAGTTTAATCAGTTGTATTTTTCTCAATGACGGTTTGCCAAAAAGTAGTCTTTATTATCAGGGTGGTCTTTAATTCAGAGCTGGTCTTTAATACAGGTTTGACTATATTTTAAGAAAATTTCTTATCAAAACTTGATGTGTACCAAAGATGAGATATTTTATTTGATTCTGTTTAATGTCTTTTAAGCCTCTGCATCAGTAAATATTGCACTTTGACTTCAACTCATGACTGCCCTTGACTTTCAAGGTCAGGTGTTCAAAATTCTTGAAAATTTTAGTGCAATAAAATTTAATGTTAACAAATTTGAGACTGGTGCACTGTGCTTTACATACACATTATGTTTCGAATTGTATATAAATAATTGCAAGTAAATCTATATTTTCTTTACAGATCTCGATAAAATTATTGCTAAAAATAGATCTCAATTTAACAAATCAAAGGTGACAAGTAGGTAAGTAAATTCTTACTAATTTTAAACTTACCACATGAAAATATTGTCTCCATAATTTCAAAATGACAAAAATGTCATGTATTCTCAGTTTCACAGAAATATCATATAAATGTCACGTAATCTTTGAAATTTCAAATTTTAACCTTATCACATGCATATATTGTCTCTCAGTAGTTTTAACATGTCAAAAAGTCATGTATTTTTCAATTTCATTGGAATATCATATGGCTTTCATTTTAAAAAAAATCTCTAAAATGTGGACCAATAAGACAATTTGGAAAAATAGCTAGCTATTTGTTATAGAAAGGGTAATATTAAATGATTAAAAATGAGAAAGTATATTTTTAAATACCATAATGTTATGGAGGCAGACTGTTACACAAGTTTGACTGTTTTTTCCTTTTTGTTACACTGAGGTTGGCTATTAGGGTGTGAAACAATTATCTGTATGGTTGTGTGTGGTCTGTATGGGATTCATCAAAGCCATTTCTTCAAATTTGGCTTGACATTTATGTTTAAGTGTTTATATAAACATGGTTGTTTCTTTTCAGTGTGGTAAGATGGGGTCCAGGTGAGACAATAAATCAAGACATGATTGAAGTATTTGACTATGTATTGTGTGCTGATTGGTGAGATTTTACTACTTTTCAGAATTTAAAACCTTTAGAATTTAACTGCTATAAACATAAGCCTACATTTATTTAAAGAATGTCTGTTCCTCAGACTGATTGAAATAAAGGATATTGAATGAGTGTAGGTTTAATACTAAATTTATTGAACAAGTTGAATAAAACAATTTTATGCGAGCCTCTGGCTAGCATAACAGAGGCTCGCATAATATTGTTTTTAGTCCCCTACCGGTTTACTGGAGGGGACTTTAGGTTTACCCTCCGTCCGTCCATCCGTCTGTCCGTCCGTCCACAAAACTTGATCCCGCGATAACGCAAAAAGTACTGAAAATATTTTAAAGGGATACACAGGCATAATTTTCATTTCTTCGTTTTGATTTTTTTTTCATTTCTATGTAAATGTCCTCAAAATGAATACACTAGGCAGTCACAGGAACAAAACATTTCTCCTTGTAAAGAATAAAATGGTGGTTTCCTAACTTGACCCACGCGGGTCAGGTTAGAGCGTTAAGATTTCACAATAATTGTTACAGTGATATCTGGAAACGTTAAAGAACATGTCAAATGAATGATTTAGGTTTGTTTCAATAATACTACATCTACAATATATGTAATATTGTAACTTCCATGGTTTGTTCAAGTCACATTACTAGTTTAAAAACTACTCGGTGATTCTGTCGGCGTCAAAATTTCTTTCAACATATATAGATATTTTTACGCTTCAAACCTAAAATATATAGAATATTTATAGAAAATCTTGCTGGGACATTTAAAAATGTCATTTTAGTGTGATTCGAGTACAAAAGATAAATTTGATATTTTTGCCATAAATTTGCCTGAGTATCCCTTTAATAAAACTTGATATATGGATAGATGGCAGTATGGAGATTATGCACGTCTTTTTCTTTTCTTCCTATGCTGAAAATTCTGGTTGCTATGGCAACAAATAGACTGAAAATATGGCAAATTTTACACATAACCTGGATCCCGCGATAACACAAAAAGTACTGAAAATATTTTTATGAAACTTAATATATGGATAGATGGCATTATGGAGATTATGCACGTCTTTTTCTTTTTTTCCTATGCTGAAAATAGTGGTTGCTATGGCAACAAATAGACTGAAAATATGGCAAATTTTACACATAACCTGGATCCGGCGATAACGCAAAAAGTACTGAAAATATTTTTATGAAACTTGATATATGGATAGATGGCATTATGGAGATTATGCACGTCCTTTTCTTTTTTTCCTATGCGGAAAATTGTGGTTGCTATGGCAACAAATAGACTGAAAATATGGCAAATTTTACACATAGCCTGGATCCAGTGATACCGCAAAAAGTATTGAAAATATTTTTATGAAACTTGACATATGGGTAGATGGCAGTATGGAAATTATGAACATCCTTTTCTTATCTTCCTATGTTGAAAATTCTGGTTGCTATGGCAACAAATAGACTGGATTTCAAGATTTCTGATTCTAGTTTTCTTCAAACTTTAAATATAAGTTGCTAGTCATCAACCACATCATATGTGATAAGGTTTACAACTCTAGGACAAAATTTATCATTATATTTATATTGTTTTTTTTTTAATAACTTCTTTTTTTCTGAATGTATCTACTTCAAACTTCATATAAATGTTTCTTATTATCACTCAATATTTGTGAGAAAGTTCAATACTCTAGCAAGACTATTTCCAGAATTATGCCCCTTTTGAACTTAGACTTTTTTCAGCTCAAGTGACAGGGTGAGCTTTGGTGATCGCTTTTCATCCGTCGTCCGTCTGTCCGTCGTCCGTAAACTTTTACTTTAAATGACATCTCCTCATAAACCACTAAGCCAATGTCATCCAAACTTCACAGGAATGTTCCTTTGGTGGTCACCTTTGAAAATTGTTCAAAGAATTTAATTCCATGCAGAACTCTGGTTGCCATGGCAACCAAAAGAAAAAACTTTAAATATCTTCTTCTAAAAAACCCAAAGAGCTAGAGCTTAGATATTTGGCATGAAACATCTTCTAGTGAGTGTCTACCAAGTTTGTTCAAATAAAAGCCCTGGGTCAAAATTGGCCCGGCCCCAGGGGTCATTGATTTTCCCTATATGCATATAGTAAAAAACTTAAAAAATCTTCTATTAAGAACCTAAAGAGCTAGAGCTAAAGATATTAAAATATGAACATTTTCTAATGGGTGTCTACCAAGTTTGTTCAAATAAAAGTCCTGGGTCAAAATTGGTCCCCACCCCAGGGGGTTCATTGATTTTCCCCTTATATGCATATAGTAAAAACTTAAAAAAATCTTTTTAAAGAACCCAAAGAGCTAGAGCTAAGATATTTAGCATGAAACATGTTCTAATGGATGTCTACCAAGTTTGTTCAAAATAAAAGCCCTGGGGTCAAAATTGGCCAGCCCCAGGGGTCATTGATTTTCCTTATATGTGTAAAGCAAAAACTTAAAAAATCTTCTTTGAACAAACCAAATAGCTAGAGTTTAGATACTAAGCACGAAGCATCTTCTAGTGAGTGTCTACAAAGTTTGTTCAAATAAAAGCCCTGGGGTCAAAATTGGCCCCGCCCGGGGGACATTGATTTTCCTTATATATGTATAGCAAAAACTTAAAAATCTTCTTTGAAAAAACCCGAATAGCTAGAGTTTAGATATTAAGCATGAAACCTTCTTTTAAGTGTCTACAAAGATTGTTAAAATAAAAGCCCTTGGGTCAAAACTGGCCCTGCCTCAGGTGTGTCATTGTTTTTAACTATATGTGTAAGAAAAAACTTGACCAGCTAGACCTTAGATGTTTAGCATGAAACATCTTCTAATGGGTGTCTACCAAGTTTGTTTAAATAAAAGCCCTGGGGTTTAAACTGGCTCCGGGGGCCTATATACAGGTGAGCGACTTCAGGGCCATCATGGCCCTCTTGTTTGAGAAATTGGTAATTTTTACTCCAACTTCTTCAATCATGATAGGATTTTCTTCAAACTACCACATTATAATAATAATTATGACAAGGTTTATAAATCTAGCATCCATATTTCCAGAATAATCTCCTCCTTAAACTTTTAATTTTTTCTATTTGTTTCTTTTAACTTTCATTTACTTCAAATTCAAAATAAACATTCATTATTTCATTACCTTCATATGACTAATTGTTCTTTGTTACACTCACATCGATGTATGACATCTTGCTCTTTATTTCAAGAGTTATCTCCTTTTTAAAAATTTTGCTTTTTTAAAAATGTTATATTTTTGATAACAGGGATGTTTAAAAAATAAAAAAACTTTAGAGTAACTTTAGAGTGTCCTTCAGTCGTCTGTCTGTCTGTACATAAAAACTGTTTTCCCTGTGATCACTTTTAAAGAACTTTTTCAACAAATTTACTTAAATAGAAACATAAGTGAATGGCCAATGGCCCTTCAGAATGTTGCTGGGGTTCTAACCGGTAGGGGACTTATGGATTGCTTGCAATACTATGATAATTGCTTGTATACAACAAGTTCAATAAATTTAGTATTGAATCTGCAGAAATATAATATTCTTTTTATCACATGTATAAAATAAAGAAAGGTAAACTTTGAAAAAAGAGTCATTTTTATACGCCCGTTTGAAAAACGGGACGTATTATGGGAACGCCCCTGGCAGGCGGGCGGTCAGGCGTATGGGCGGCGGGCGGCGTCCAATTTTGTCCGGAGCATATCTCCTACATGTATGGAGGGATTTTAATGAAACTTCATAGAAATGTTCACCACTATGAGGAGCAGTGTCGCGCACATGAACCAGGTCTCTAGGTCAAAGGTCAAGGTCACACTTAGAGCTCATTGAAAAATGCTTGTCCGGAGCAAAACTTCCACATGAATAAAGGGATTTCAATATTACTTGGCACAAATGTTCACTATTGTGAGGCGGAGTGTCGCGTGCAAGATTCAGGTCCTTGCGGCCAAGGTCAAGGTCACACATAGAGGTCAAAGTTCAGATAAAAATATGAAGATGTGTATATGGACCATTTAGTCATCATTTATTGGGGGATTGTAACACAAATGGTCATTATCAAGACTATGGCTGTGATACATATAATTAAGGTCAATATATACAAGGTCAAGGTCACTAAAGATGATGAAATATCCAGATTTTGTCCGGAGCATATCTCCTACACGCATGGAGGGATTTTAATGAAATTTCATAGAAATGTTCACCATTATGAGAAGCCATGTCACGCACATGAACTAGGTCTCTAGGTCAAAGGTCAAGGTCACACTTAGAGCTCATTGAAAAACGCTTGTCCGGAGCAAAACTTCCACATGCATAGAGGGATTTCAATATAACTTGGCACAAATGTTTACCATTGTGAGGCAGAGTGTCGCGCACAAAATTCAGGTCCCTGCAGCCAAGGTCAAGGTCACACATAGAGGTCAAAGTTTAGATAAAAATATGAAGATGTGTATATAGGGACGATTTAATCATCATTTATTGAGGGATTGTAACACAAATGATCATTATCATGACTACGGCTGTGACACATGTACTTTAGGTCAATATATGCAAGGTCAAGGTCACTAAAGATGGTGAAATATCCAGATTTTGTCTGGAGCATATCTCCTACATGTATGGAAGAATTTTTATAATACTTTATAGAAATGTTCACCACCATGATATGTATTGCTCCATGCATGATCCAGGTCTCAAGGTCAAAGGTCAAGGTCACACTTAGAGCTCATTGAAAAAGGCTTGTCCGGAGCAAAACTTCTACATTCATAGGGGGATTTCATATAACTTGGCACAAATGTTCACCATTGTGAGGCTGAGTGTCGCACGCAAAATTCAGATCCCTGCGACCAAAGTCAAGGTTACACATAGAGGTCAAAGTTCAGATAAAAATTTGAAGATGTGTATAGGGACCATTTAGTCATCATTTATTGATGGATTGTAGCACAAATGGTAACTATCATGACTACAGGTGTGACACATTTAATTTAGGTTAATATTTGCAAGGTCAAGGTCACTGGAGATGATTAAATATCCAGATGTTGTCCGGGGCATATTTTCTACATGCATGGAGGAATTTTAATGTTACTTTATAGAATTGTTCACCACCATGAGACGTAGTGCCCTGCACATGAACCAAGTCTCTAGGTCAAAGGTGAAGGTCACAGTTAGAGCTCATAGAAAAACGCTTGTCTGGAGCAAAACTTCTACATGCATAGAGGGATTTCAATATAATTTGGCACAAATGTTCATCATTGTGAGGCTGAGTGCCGTGCATAAAATTCAGGTCCCTGCGACCAAGGTCAAGGTCACACATCCTGTGCATATCTTCCCTACTGATTTGTTTTAAGGTTCATTTAACAACACAGTGCCAAGACTAAAAACTTGCTTGCTAGATAACACTTATCCATAATGCCCCCATCTCCATCTAAAGCTTTCGTAAACGGGCGTATTTTGTGCCTATGGCACCCTTGTTCATTAGTGTAATGCTAACATTAGCACACATCAATGCTATGTTTATATTTATATTTCACCTTTGAAATTACACTTATTCAATAGTCTCTATTTATTACACTCCTGCACCATGGTTTATGTGATTTATACTGTTATTTTTCAATTTCCATCCTTGTGTCTGTCTGACAAATCAGTTCTTGTGCACACGCCTTATCTTCATATCATGATTTCTATAGGAAAGCTTTTTAAAATAAAAAGTTAAAGCATTTCTGAGGTATATTAGGCCTTTAATTATCATAGCAATTATTTAAATAAAAAGGAGAGAAATGTACATTCTAGATTTTTCATACAATATTTTAAAAAAAGCAACATTAGACTCTATTGCTTGTACAATGTATAGATTTTTATGTGCTCCTCCTTCAGCTGATGGCATATTGGTATTTTTTCAGTTTTTTCTTTGAAGAGGGAAGAGAAGATCTGGTCAAGTTAATTTATAAATTATTAAAACAGGATGTGAGTATTCATTGTTTCTATAGGTTAAAGGGACTCCACTGAGTTTTTTTTATATGATAGGATTAGAAATATTTTTTTCAGATTCATTTTCCATTTGATGTAGGTCTAGACCAATAACGTGTGTACACAATTTCAGATCATTAGCTGTCTTTGTTTTTCCAGAATAATTATTCTAATTGTGAAAAATGCAATGCTTTTCACTCATACTGGGCTAGAAATTGCACAAAAAATATGATTTTCAATTTAGTCTGAGTATATTTCTTAGGTATCTTTTTTGTTTTAAATACCCCATTTGATCTATGTAAGAAATTATAAAAATTTTTTTTGGTTTTTTGGACCTCAGTGGAGTTCCTTTAACATTGACTTATTTAAGGGAACATGAATTGTCACAATTATTCTATCTTACCTACTACATGTAGTAATTTGTATTTTGCTTCAACCTAACCAATGATCAGTTTAAATGGAGACACCTAAACAAACATTTACCTTACTGGAATCTTATGTAAACAATTGTACTAATTATTTAGATATACAGGTGACTCCTTCAATATGAATATACGCTATGAATTTCTATAAACATGTAAGAAGTTATTACCTAGTTATATATTTTAAAGGGTGAAGCTATCCTATTTGCTCCAAAGAGAGGAAAAACTTTTGATGCATTTGTAACCCTTGCTGATGCAGTATTTAATACAGAGGTGAAGGAAAACTATGATGACACTATCTGGGATATACATTGCAAGGTAAATCATGCTCTTTTATTTGAAACTAGTAAACTGGTAGATACATGTCATGATAAATTGTTTATATCCTCACTCTGTTTAATTTGTATAATAGACTTGCCCTGCATTGCATTTTGAATCATTCATTGTTAATGGGTAACCAGGGTGATATTTGATATTTTGATATTGAAATGTCAAAAAGATAAGCAGTCAAAAGAATGTGATTCAGAGTCTGATGTGACTGCACAATAGTGCTGCCTAGCCTATAAACTAATGGAAAGACCATTTTCAGAATCGCCCCAAGCAGGCTGAGGGTTAAGTGGCTGCTTTAATCACAGTTCAGCTGAACTGTATACATGTATTATCAAACAAAAAATAGAAAATAAGTTGTCAGTCTTAATACTTGTTATATTCCATACCTTAAAGGAATTTGGAGTACATTTTGCAGTCCTTTTTCCAAAGTTCATTTTATGTTTATGTTTCAGCCTGCATTTTCTATTTCAAAATTATGAGTGATACCATATTTATTTTAAAATACATTTGAAATGGAGATAATTTGATTTATTTGAGGCATAAACTTTCCTTGATCGTAATTACGATATATACCATTTTGTTTGATTGATAACTTGTAATGAAGTACATTTTGTTTACAGATGAAGGAGAAAGGGACAGATGCATATGATCCAGATATCCACTACCCATGTTTTGTACATCTTTCTAAAAAAAGCAATAGTGATAAATAAACTTAAAAAATACATTTCTCTTCCTATTGATGTTGTGTTCTTGCGGTTCAGTTAATACTTAAGGCATCAGTTAGTCATCCCCCCATCTTTTCATTAAAGCAGCACACTTCTTGCGGGTTTTTTTACCTCACCTGAGCTTGCTCAGGGTGAGCTTTTAGGATTGTTGAATGTCCGTCATCCGTCCACATTTGTTCGTTAACACTCTAGTGGTCACTTTTTTGCCTCAATCATCATCATACTTTGTCAGGATGCATGTCTAGGTAATTGCTTGGATATGTTCGAACATGGGTCATCTCGGATGAAAAACTAGGTCACAGGAGCTAAAAATAGAAAAATCTTGATAACACTCAAGTGGTTACTGTTTTGATCCAAATATCCTGGAAATTGGTCTGAAAGTTTGTTTTGATGACTTCTAGGTCAAGTTCAAATATGTGTCACCTAGGGTCAAAAGCTAGGTCACACTGTCCAAATATTGAGAACCCTTGTTAATACTCTTGTCACAATTTTGACTTAATTGTCATCAAACTTGGTCAGGATGCTTGCCTGATGAGTTTGAATGGGCAGGTGAGCGATCGAGGGCCAAGATGGCCCTCTTGTTTGTTATTTTCTCGAAAAACTTAAAGTTGCTCTATTTAGTTAAAAAAGTAAGGAATGTAACCAAGCCTCGGCAACTTATTGTGTACAAAACTTATCTAAAACTGGTTGAAATTTGTAGAAAAGTTTGTCCAGACTACATCTATTAAACAACTTATCCAATTTCAATAATAAAACTTTACATGATTGATTGATATGTCAAGTACTTAGGCATTTTACACAGTTTTCCGGTTGAATGATTTTCGGCTGAGTTATGGCCCTTGAATAAAAAGGGTGTTAACAAAGTTTGTCTGGTATTCTCCTCTTATACCACTAATGCAATTTCATTGAAATTTTACTGGATTGATTGGTAGCTCAAGTACTTGCGCATATAACACAGGTTTTCTGCTTGAATGATTTTTGGTCGAGTTATGGCTCTTGAATAAAAATTGTTGATTTTTTTGTGTTGCAAGCTACAGAGAAGTTTGTCTGGACTACTCCGTGCAATTTCATCCAGACTTTACAGGAATTATCAATAACATGTCTACTTGTGCATCTCGCCAACATTTTCGGTTAATTCAATGTTTATCAGAGTTATGGCCCTGTACAGTAATGATTTTAATTTTTAAAATTGGTCCCGACTAGCTATCCAGCTTGCTTACGGAACGTTGGTGGTTCTACTCGGTACCAGTTCGTGCGGAAGGTTCCTCTCGCCACATAACATATAATGTGTTGGTGCGACGTAAAAACAAAGAACAAAAGAACATGCGGTACAAAGTCAAATGCTCTAATTTCAGACGTTTAAGTATGAAAACTTGTTGGTCAAGTTAATTTCTACAACATCTTATATATCACATTTGATGACGTGGTGAAGTAAGTTAGAAGTAGTTAAATCCGTAAATATTAATTATTGTGAAGAATAATACAAATTAAAAATGTTCTTGAAGAAAGTGCAGACATAGAGCAAATATATATTTTTAATTCTAACAAGTTTTACATTATCCCACCATCAAAAAGATAGGGCAATCAAGTGCAATTTTACACAGCTTAAAAAGGAATGCTTTCACGTCATATGACGTAAGATAAGACGTCAAAAAGCCAAAATGACGTCTGGAAAATTACTTCTATTCTCTACACATTATCAAAATGTGACGCCATATTACAAGGCTGTTAATCAGAAAGTAATGCCCTTTTTTACTTACTCATTTCTCAAAACTGTCATAAATATTCACTTAAAATTAAAACACTAAAATAAATTATTATCAAGACTTTAATGTGTATATAAAAATGTCAGAAAAAATATATCTCATTTTTTATTTATAATATTTATTAATTTTCTCAAAGTCCCCAAACTAACAACAAGGACGGGTTATCCTTTCAAACACTGCAGAATTATAATACCCCCTTTTCTACTTTTCTTTTTATCTAGCACGCACGGAAAAGTTGAGCGTGCTGTCCTCGGACATGTTTTGTTATGTAAAATGTCGCGAGTCTTTATCTTTAAAGTTAAAGTAATTGCACATAATATGTTCGGTCCTGTAGCGTAAATACTGATTACCTTCAAAATGCTTTTGATAAGTAAAATAAAGCACTTTAAATATTTTATAAATCAAACTGAATTGAAATATAGTGTACTTTATTGCATACTTTTTTCTCTATATCACTACTTAAGGCTAATCTATTTAAGCTGTACTTGTCTGAAGTACGGAGGGGAATCTTTGACAAGCAAATATTATAAGTTTGAAAACTTATTAATTACAATTCCTATTAATACAATGCGACTAGTTATTTTTGTTTATAAATTTACAAGAAGCCCCTGTCCATCGTAACCGCGACCAAACCGGGGACTTGACATTTTTTTTTTTACAACTTAACCTTAATAATAAGGAACCGCAAAGCATGCTGGACATGTCCCGGTTGTTTTGGTATCAAAACAAAACCGCCGTGTCGTCTCGACAAGACCGGAAAGTTCTGACTTGAATCCCTTAAACTGTCTATTGGGCGGCGGGGAGGGGTATACATTTTATTGATGGTGCGTTGCGAGTTTTTGACCATTTTCCAGTTACCTAGGTTGTGAAATTGTATAACAGACCTCAGTTCCAAAGAAAACGCTATTTTACTTCACTTATTGACAGCGAATAACTTAATTGTTACAATACTACATACTTGTGGCACTTTTTCGCTTCCGTAGATATGTATATAAAGCAACAATGATACAGTTTTACTATATTTTCTAGCGGATTATCTGGTTATCAATAGATTAATCCGTTGCAAAGCATTTTAACATTAAAGCCGAGATTTAAAATACATATCCGTTTTATTTTGTTACCAATACACCATAAGTTATAAGTAACGGAAAGAATGGATACGATTTAGAGGTTGTTTTTTATATAATACGGGATTGGTTCGTAGGTATGGGCATTTCTGTATTTTATAACCTTAATATTCCCAGAAAAAAATATATTCATAGCACATATAACTATTTGCCATCACAACACACTAATCTTGTTTCTGCCATTTATTTATTTACCCGCCTCTAACCAGCCTTTTCGTTCACTATATAATGTTTAAAGAGCACATGTAACAGTATAAACTATCAGAAATTTTACACTCAGTTGCATTCTTAAATATTAGATTTTCTGGCACTTTATTATTTAAAAACTTTAAGACCTCCAAAACGCGCGCTAGAAGATACTCCGCTCGTAGCTTAGAAAGTTAAATTCATTGTCCCTCTTTATTTTCAGTTTGAAAAAGTTCAAGGATTATTCCTTTTAGTACTTGTTCAACTATCGGCACTTATTTATCATTACACGTGTATATATCTCTATTTTATATTTATTAGACATACATTAAGATGAAATTAATATTACTGTTGGAAAACGAGCATTGTTCCCCTTACAATCGTATACAATTACAATATGTTTTTTATTATTGAATTTGCATTAAAAACCTTCATAGTCTGTCCAATATAAATGTATATACAAGAGAAATACATATATTTTTTCTTTAACACACATGACGTGTATTAATTAATCTTTGCCAATTCGACTATGCCGAAAAAAGTACATTTATCCGGCTTAACAACTATTTACAATAAACAACGATAAATCGTAGTGATGTGAAGAACTATGTATTAAAGCCGGCTGATTAAACAAATGGTTTAAAGAAATTTGAGCAGTATGCATGTAAAGATGTTATCTTTAAATAGTAAATATGAAACCATTTACTTCGTGCATGTGCGCCATGCATTTGGTCGGTGGAAATTCTTGTTTCAAATATGCGGAGTGACTTTATTATCGCAATTAGATAAATCTTTTTGAAAGGTATGTAAACTTATAGATAAAATGAAATTTTTACTCAAAAGTCTTTTTTCTCTTGATTTATATTGTCAACAATTAAATAAAAAACACATATAAATGATCTGTTAAGATTAAAGTATATAAAAAAGATTGGAATGATGCCAATTTTAACTTAATGACAATTACAAAGTCATAGATTTGAGTGACATAACTATAGATTTGTACTAACTAGTTGTTACCCAATTGATTGCAATACGATATTTTAACGATATGTGATTTTATAGTCGTTCGTTTTGAAATTAACCTTTTAGTTTTGAGTATATATAATCAATTTCGTATTAAAATGGATAGTTTTCAATCTGACAAGGTACAGGTTTGTAATTTATTAATTCATAATCGCTTAATCACGCTTTACATGATCATATTTTATATAATGAAATTATGTTGTTTTTTTAACCAACCACAACTGCAATAACTAAGGCATTTAATAAGTATAATTCACATTAAATTAGATATTATATACTGTATATAAATAAATGTGAATTTAGACAAAATGGTAGAATGTTTTCGACCGAAGAAACGATCCTTTATGATATCATAAATTCCTGTATTAATGTTTCTAAATAATTTGGATAAAAAGAATAGTGATAAGAAACAAGATACAGTAGAACTTTTTAAACCATTTGGTTTGCCATTTTGATAAGTTTTTCCCCTTTATTTTGCCGAAATGAAATCTTGCAACTGCTTTTCGTAAATATTAATTTGAAAATGTCGGATCAGAAGAATAAAACATCCGAGGCAATGAAATTGGGTACTGCAGAATACCTTGTATGTCAGCGAAACGAAATTATGTCAACGTTATGCTTCCATACATATGAGGGACATACACTTACAATGCTTTTATACTATTCTCTATTGTATCTAAATATCTCCAACAGAAACGAAAGCCAGTTTATGTAGCTTTCATCCATTTTCAAAAAGCTTTTGATTTTATAGATTGGACAAATTTATATGATATATTACGTAAAACAAAATAATTGGTTGTTTGTATAACACAATTAAATCTATTTATGTATCAGCTTTGTTAAATCTAAATCTGAAGTTTCTGATATTTTTATTGCCCCACAGGATTATGTCAAGGCTGTAGTCTAAGTCCGCTATTATTTGCATTATATATTAATGAATACATGATTTGTTTTAAGTAATAATATAAGGGATATTCAATTGTATCCTGATACTCTGGAAATATTTATGATTATGTTTGCAGATGATATAGCGTCTGTATCTGATACTATCGTTGGTCTTCAACGACAGCTCAATTGTCTCCAAGATTTTTGTAATCAATATAAACTTGTTGTTAACATAGACAAAAATCAAAGGGCTGCAAGCTCTGTGGTATTTTCTGATCTTTGCAATCTAAATCATACTGACTATCTGTATGTATTTTCCTGTATAAGTTTATTTTTATATACTATATTTCATCTTACGCAGCGACTGCGTTTAGATTTTTTTCTATAACAGTTTGAGATTGATACATATGGAAGTTTGCATGAGTTGCATCAAAAAATCATTTTTCATTTTTTATGACAGCCACACTTTATCCTTGCATATCGTGGCTACTTCCTTAAAAAAGACACTTCAAAAAAAAGTTGCCTCGACTAGGATTTGAACCTTAGGCCTCTCACACCCTAAACGAGCGCGCTACCTCTGCACCACGGTGAAGTAATGCGTATGCAGCTTGAATAAAAACAAATATCCCGGAACAACCAATATTCAATCAGTTAAGTTGTTTTCAGCCAATACTAAATAAAGGGGAAATTATGCTTTAAATTTATTTTAGATATTAATGCATCTATCAACATTTATTCATTTTAAGGTTGGTACATTTTCAACATGTCTTGATCTTTCTTAGAAAAACAATCAAAACGATATGACCCACTCAGGTCAATCCCAGGAATATTTTAATCTAAATTCAAACAGCAGTGTATTAAATCACCACTAAAGAATTTGTTCAAGATAAATCAGGGCTAATAAAAATTGTAGAAAATTTAACAACAGTCTATTCAACGATTTCAACTTTAAAAAACTTACACTAAATGTTATAACATATGAACAGTACAATGCATTGGTATGTCTACTGTTAATATGTATATAAAGGGCAGTTAAAGGTGTCACTTTTTAGTACGCTATTTCGAGTGCTAAATGATAAATGCATTCATTTTTTATTAATGCGTTTATTTAAGGTCGCCGCCGGAAAGCCCATATTGGCGACCGTACACTCAAGTCGGGTCATCCTAGAGCGTCCCGCCGAGATTTTTCGTCGATTTTTTTCCAGCTTTGTTGGTGGAGGAAGACCCCAGTTGCCCCTCCGGGCATTATTTCAGGCACGAGCGGGCACCTGGGTAGAACCACCGACCTTCCGTAAGCCAGCTGGATGGCTTCCTCACATGAAAGATTTCGACCCGAGTGAGGATCGAACCTACAGTGGTGAGGGACCTGTGATCTCAAGTCAGCGACTTTAACCACTCGGCCACGGAGGCCCCGAAAAATACATTCAATCTTTACGTTACCCATTTTATAATACAAACATGTATTACCAAATATGAAAACTTGTCTAGATCTGCCAGATGGTATCGCATACAACAGATTTATTTTACAATCATCACTTAAAAATTCTTGATTAAAATTTAAGATTTTATTAATAAGGACCCCTCTGTAAAGTCTGATGAATATTTAGTGGTACATCATATAAATAAATGTTTTAAATACACCTGAAACTGAGGTAAATGGTAAAACCCTGTACCCAATACTGACTTGCTTTGAATTTTTTTTTATCACTATGTTAAACAAGTGACTATTTTGATATAGTTTAAGTTGGGCAATTTATATTATGTCACTTAAAACAGGGTCGTTCAAATAGAAATTTGACCCTGCTTAAAACAAACAATTTCTTATTGTTTTTCTGATAACATCTGACAATTAATCAAGTATGACATTCCTGCAAGTGTTGAAGTTAATACGACAATTAAGTGGCTTTATATACTTTAGTCAGACATGGCATCAGCATCACGGAATCAAAATTTGTTTGAGTTTAGGTTGTGATTGAAAATTGGTTGTTTCGGGATACATTGTAATTTCCATTTCGTGTTTGTAAACCTTATTAATTTCGAGGTATTTTGTTCACGATAACACTGATGAAAATAATTTAGCGAAAATCTTCTCGCCAAAACAGCCCGACATGTATATATTCCACTACTCGACAGTCAGATTTATTTGTGTACTTCGGTAATCGACATAGCTATAAATAGCATTTTCATTGAATCCATAATCCGAAGCTTTACTGAAGTAGCCGAACATTTTTCATTGGGTAAAAAAGATATTCATCCGCGAAATTTGTGATTGTAACCTCATATTTCTATTGACTAATCTAAACTTTTAATGCACTGTAATTCGTTAAATGCCTACATTAAAAAATCATTCTTTCTTTTAAATTGCTGGTTTTTAAGCAGTTTTGAGTGAGAACTACTTTGCGTTGTTAGATCTGTTAGGAAATTTTGTGTTAGACCGTGGATGTTAGCTATGTATTTTCTGATCTTGCGATCAGAAAATACAATTATGTTTTTTTAAAAATGGGGAACAGTTGTCAAAACATGAGCATTGGCACTTTTCTGGTAGAAATATTAAAGTTGTTAAAGGGTTTGATTATGTTGGTGTTCATTTTACTAGCAAATTATCTATGTACAAGATGGCAGAGCATATGCCTATTAAGGCAAAAAGAGTGTTTCTGTATATTTTAAGTTCTGTTCAGGATTACGGTTGCATACCTTATTCCATACTTTATTTAAAATATTTGATGTTAAGATAAAACCCATTATGTTGTATGGTTCGGAATTATGGGGTCTTAGTGATTTTTCCTGTATTGAATCACTCCATATATTTTGTTGTGGTAAACTCTAATGCTTGTAATGATGCAGTTATGGATGACTTAGGACGATACCCAATCAAAAAAAATTGTATTAAATATTGGTTACGTCTGTTAAAAGTGCCAAACGATAGATATCCTAGATTATGTTATAATATTCTATTATATTATGATACGATAATGATTATATTATGATATGATAAAATGCTTCCCGAATCTTAAACTCGGTCATCTTATAAATTATATTATGTACATTTCAGATGTTTTCGAGAAATGGGCTCGAAGATAGAACCGTACTTCATACTCACGGCAGAGAAAGTGACCGATCCTAGAGAGTTACAAAATATCAGAAACGACGAAAATGACACCCCAGATAAACTACCGACCACTCCACCACCTTCCGGTGTATCGGGACAGACTGGTACCGATATTATTTTAAAGTTCGGACAAAAATCTTCAAGGAAAAAGAAGGGATTTGTAAAATACAAGATACCGATAAAAGAACTCCGAAGAAAGGATACTTTAAACAAAAAGATGGAAATTATTAAAGAAAAGCTTGAAAAGTCAAGAGAACGATTTAAAGGACAAACACGTAGCAATGAAGAAATAAATCTTATGTGCGGTCCAGCGCATTTGAATAAAGACCTCAGTTCATCCGTTGATACATTTAAATTAGACAGATCTAAATCAGATATGAGTCCCGTAAAACAAACTGAGGGAAGTTCGCCTTATACGTATTTTGTTGTGTCAGATGATATTAAAGAAGATGCTATTGGAAAAAGTGTGAGTAAAAGTGCTGATAAAAGGAGACGGGTGCGAAATGCGGAAGAAAATCGATGGAAAAGGGAAAGGACGGATGGACAGAAATCTCCCGTCAAGAAAGTTGGTCTAGCCAGAGAATTGGGAATTAAGTCAAGCATAAAATTGAAACCTGACTCCAGCGGTTCTAGCAAACCTTCTATTAGTCATATCATTTTTGAAGGTCCTGAGAGCCAAGAACAGCCAAAGTTTCATAATACAAATTCGAAGATTATACGCTCTGTTCATAGCCCTCCAAGGATTCCACCTTGCACCCCTTCTGTAAGCCTCTTTACACATTTAGGAGAAAGCAAGACCGAACAACCTGTCGAAGATACAGATGATAGTGTCCCGAGGAAACCGTTTTTATCAGGACCCCTTTACTCCGGTAAAAATCGTGGAACACATTCATTTTCGCTTCAACATTTGGAGTTACCGAATATATCAGCGGATCAGAAAAGGCGTGCATTGGGACTGGGCACAAAATTCGAGGAGTTCACGTATCCAAAACCTCAATCTGAACAAAGACAGAGGAATTTCTCCTTCCTAAATGCGCTACCGGTAGTTAAAGGAACCGGTATGCTTTTCAATTTTAATGAAATGAAAGAAAACATTGGACTTGAAATACCGCCACTTGGACCAAGGTCTATGACGCTTGGTAGCATCTTGTTGCCGTCCGAAAAACTAGATAAGCAATCTATGTGTCAGAAATATATAGCAGGCGACAGTATGGCAACAGCCAAAAGAGTTAAGAAAACTGGGACACCTATGTCCTTACCTAAAATTGACATAGTATCAAATGTATATGATGATATGATTATAAAGATGATTAAAGAGTATTTACAAGACACGGAGACGCCTTCCCGCCAGTCTCAATTAGCCAAGGAATTGCTCGTTCACTTACAGAAGCACAATGAACACATGAAAGAACTGAACGTTCCGAATCTTAACAAGAAACAAAAACAGAAGGTCACGAAAGAAGACATTTTGAAAAGTCATTCAAAGACTCAACAACTCATTAATGACATGAACTTTGTTGCTCCTCCAAATTCTGCTGAAGACTTTGAGGCCAAGGTTATGACACCATTGGCAAAAACTAGAGAAATTGCCAATTCTGGAATGTTAGAAGAACGTGAAGAAACAGGTGTTGATAGACAACTTTTAAAGAGTGCTGATAATCCAAGAAGTATACCTTTTGTGCAAATAACATTTAAAGATAGGGCTCTAGAAAATGATAGCCCGGGCTATCTTCTTGCTAAGGAGGATTCAACGCTTTCAAACTCGAAAGAACAAACTAAAGAAAAGAAATCAAATGAACGACCTATTTTAAGCGCTGTTACGCCCGTATCTTTCCAGATGGCGCCACCTGGACTTAGTAAGGAGGACAGTTTCATCACAGCTCAAGCTTCGTACAAAACACAATTACTAGCGAAGACATGAGTAGAAAAGGCAAATCTACTGATTACTGATAAAAATGTTTTTCAAAACTTTGTACTTTTCTACCGCTGGTTGATAGTTTTATGAATTTAAATTCATTCAAAGAATATATTCCTTCGTCCGTGTTTATCAGCAGTTTTGCTTGTGTTATCATAAATAAGAGTGCAGACTTCCGATTGGTCGCCATTCTGTGGATGCAACAAAGCGCAAAATGGCCCATGGGCCACCTATGGCATAAAATGGCGCCAAAATAATGGTGATACTTTTTGTTATTCATAGTGACATATGCATAGTGCCTATTACAAATGTTTAACGTCACACGATTTCCATATGTTCGCTACTTGTACAATCTCTTGATTTGTTTGTTTGTTTGTTTCATTTTACGCCTTTCCCAACAGTATTTCAGTCATATAGGCGGGTAGTTTCCTAACCATCGTTCCTGGAGAGTTACACCAGTACTAGACTACCTTCCTCCACGCTAAACTACCAAAGCATCTCCCGGGGATCTCTTGACTTAATTGTTATTGTTATACTCATATTGATATGTAATCATTTACAAGTAGGCCTATATTCACGTGAAAAGGAAACTTTTTTTGTCATAAAAATAAATGTTGAGTCACTATATCACCTATAATTTGACTGTTATTTATTAGTTAAAGGTATATCGCTCGAGATATGTTGTTGTTAAGTTATATATTCATGTATATCAGCTCTTATTATCGTCAAATATATATTTGAAAAAAAAATATCATCGTTCTCTCTATTGTATGTGCATTAGCGCTAGTCGTCTCAACAATTTAACAAAATAACAGATGCTGTAAATAGAAACTGACACAGCAGCAATAATGTCATACAAAGTTGAAACAAACATTTTATAAGCACATATGTCGTTAATAATAGTGCAATTCTAGTTTGAAACACAACACACATATTCAAGCATATGTTTGATGTCATTGGAAAGATCTGAATGTTGTATTCAGTAATTTCAGTTTTCTTTAAACTACTCAGTCATTTCAAATGTGGATTTTTACTCTCTATATGTAGTACAGAGTATCATTAGGAACCAACTTCCCTATGAAGAAACAAGAGCAATCAGTGATCACATGTGTCGCCTCATGATGGCCAATTTCATCTTGAGACAAATTTTGTGACAGACGGACTGTGCACAACTAGACTTGGTACTGATCATTCCTGTAAAGTTTGGATAAAATTGCACCAGTAGTTTATGAGGAGTAGTCCGGACAAGCTTTTGTGTATCTGGCAACACACAGAAAAAAACACCTTTTTATCAAAGGGCCATAACTCAACCAAAAATCATTCAACCGAAAAACGCGTGCAATATGCGCAAGGACTTGAGCTACAGATCAATCCTGTAAAGTTTCATTGAAATTGCATTAGTGGTATAAGAGAAGTAGTCCGGACAAATTTTAAAAATAAAAATTATTAAAGGGCCATAACTCTGCCAAAAATCATTGAACCGGAAAATGCTGACAATATGCACAACTAGACTTGGTACTGATCATTCCTGTAAAGTTTGGATGAAATTGCACCAGTAGTTTATGAGGAGTAGTCCGGACAAGCTTTTGTGTATCTGGCAACACACAGAAAAAAACACATTTTTATCAAAGGGCCATAACTGGGCCAAAAATCATTCAACCAGAAAAACCTGTGCAATATGCGCAAGGACTTGAGCTACAGATCAATCCTGTAAAGTTTCATTGAAATTGCATTAGTGGTATAAGAGAAGTAGTCCGGACAAACTTTAGAATTAAAAATTATTAAAGGGCCATAACTCTGACAAAAATCATTAAACCGGAAAATGCTGACAATATGCACAACTAGACTTGGTACTGATCATTATGTCTCCCCCACCTCGGGGGGAGACATATTGTTTTTGCCCTGTCCGTCCGTCAGTCCGTCCGTCCGTCCGTCCGTCCATTCTTCGTTTCCGGACGATAACTAGAGTTCCTTTTGACCTACAGCCCTCAAACTTCATAGGATGATTGGTCTTATAGAGCTGATGATCCCTATTGTTTTTGGGGTCAGTAGGTCAAAGGTCAAGGTCACACTGACCGTTGGTCAATTTCTCGTTTCCGGATGATAACTAGAGTTCCTTTAGACCTACAGACCTCAAACTTCATAGGATGATTGGTTCTTATTGAGCAGATGATCCCTATTGTTTTTTGGGGTCAGTAGTTCAAAGGTCAAGGTCACAGTGTGACCGTTGGTCAATTTCTCGTTTCCGGATGATAACTAGAGTTCCTTTTGACCTACAGCCCTCAAACTTCATAGGATGATTGGTCTTATAGAGCAGATGATCCCTATTGTTTTTGGGGTCAGTAGGTCAAAGGTCAAGGTCACAGTGACCGTTGGTCAATTTCTCATTTCCGGATGATAACTAGAGTTCCTTTTGACCTACAACCCTCAAACTTCATAGGATGATTGGTCTTATTAATCAACCCTTGTATATAAACCTCCGTCATTGGCCGATTAACTTGTTCCTTCAAAAGCTTACCCTTGTCTTGGGAAAATTCACCAACAGAAAACTGCATAGTTCTAGGAGACTTCAACATTGACCTCATTCAATATTTAGAACATCCATTGACCCACACTATGTTACGACATCGCTTTAAACAAATAATAAACAAGGCTACTACAGCACACAAGACACTTATTGACCATATCTACCAGAGAGGCTTGATTGTGAAAACGAGTGGAGTCATCCCAACACACTACAGTTATCATGATTTGACATACATTGAAATTTGAGTTGTCTTTCAATAGTGTAAAAAATCTGACAATATGAACGTTTGTTTCAAGTATCATCAAAATCCTTCAAAGGGTTGAAGAGTTATGGAGCAGACACAATTTCCTTTAATTTCGTTTGTGAAACTATATATGATATGACATTCAAGTGTCAAGTAGACCTTGACCTTGGAACCAGCCATACGAAACATGTACTCTACACGTTTCTCTGGATGTGGTGAATTTTTGTTTCAAGTATCTACCAGAGAGGCTTCATTGTGAAAACGAAAGGAGTCATCCCAACACACTACAGTTATCATGATTTTACATACATTGTAATTTGAGTTGGTCTTTCAATAGTGTAAAAAAATCTGACAATATGAACGTTTTTTCAAGTATCATCAAAATCCTTTAAAGGTTTGAAGAATTATGGAGCAGACACAATTTCATTTAATTTCATTTGTGAAAACTATATATGATATGACCATCAAGTGCAATTTCGTTTGACGCCCGCCTGCCATACGCTGATTGAATAACCAGGATTTTCAAAATTGAATACCTGGTTAAAAAACAAACAGTTTAGGAAGCATCTTCTCATACAACCTTAACAATAGAAACCATCCATAGACAGCCTTCATTGAAGTGACTACCGGGTATTTACATTATCTTATCTCCATTTCCATTCCTGTTTCCATTCACAGTTATTCTCAGCAGTGGGGGAGACATGCGCTTTTTTACAAAAGCATCCTCTAGTTCCTGTAAAGTTTGGATGAAATTGCACCAGTAGTTTATGAGAAGTAGTCCGGACAAGCCCTTGCGTATCTGGCAACACACAGAAAAAAACACCTTTTTATCAAAGGGCCATAACTCGGCCAAAAATCATTCAACCGGAACACCCGTGCAATATGCGCAAGGACTTGAGCTACAGATCAATCCTGTAAAGTTTCATTGAAATTGCATTAGTGGTATAAGAGAAGTAGTCCGGACAAACTTTAAAATTAACAAGAGGGCCATGATGGCCCTGAGGTCGCTCACCTGTATAGTGGCCCCCCAGAGTGGGGCCAGTTTAAACCCCAGGGCTTTTATTTGAACAAACTTGGAAGACACCCATTAGAAGATGTTTCATGTTGTTTAGTTTTTACTACACACATATAATGAAAAACAATGACCTGCCCCCCCCCCCCCCCCAGCAGGGCCAATTTTAACCCAAAGGCTTTTCTTTGCACAAACTTGGTAGACACCCATAAGAAGATGTTTCATGCTAAATATCTAAGCTCTAGCTCATTGGGTTTTTTAAAAGAAGATATTTTATGTTTTTACTATACAAATATATCTAAAAACAATGACACCCCAAGGGCAGGGCCAGTTTTGACCCCAGGGCTTATATTTGAACAAACTTTGTAGACACTTACTAGAAGATGTTTCATGCTTAATATCTAAACTCTAGCTATTTGGGTTTTTTCAAAGAAGACTTTTAAGTTTTTGCTATACACATATAAGGAAAATCAATGACACCTTGGGCGGGGCCAATTTTGACCCCAGGGCTTTTATTTGAACAAACTTTGTAGACACCCATTAGAACATGTTTCATGCTAAATATCTTAGCTCTAGCTCTTTGAGTTCTTTAAAAGAAGATTTTTTAAGTTTTTACTATATGCATATAGTGAAAATCAATGACCCCCTGGGGCGGGGCCAATTTTGACCCCAGGGCTTTTATTTGAACAAACTTGGTAGACACTCATTAGAAGATGTTTCATGCTAAATATCTTAGCTCTAGCTCTTTGGGTTCTTTAAAAGAAGGTTTTTACTATATGCATTTAGGGAAAATCAATGACCCCCTGGGGCGGGGCCAATTTTGACCCCAGGGCTTTTATTTGAACAAACTTGGTAGACACTCACTAGAAGATGCTTCATGCCAACTATCTAAGCTCTAGCTCTTTGGGTTTTTTAAAAGAAGATATTTAAAGTTTTTTCTTTCGGTTGCCATGGCAACCAGAGTTCTGCATGGAATTAAATTCTTTGAACAATTTTTAAAGGTGACCACCAAAGGAACATTCCTGTGAAGTTTGGATGAAATTGGCTTAGTGGTTTATGAGGAGATGTCATTTAAAGTAAAAGTTTAAGGACGGACGCCGGACGAAAAGCGATCACAAAAGCTCATCCTGTCACTTTGTGACAGGTGAGCTAAAAATTATTAAAGGGCCATAACTCTGACAAAAATCATTGAACCGGAAAATGCTGACAATATGCACAACTACACTTGGTACTGATCATTTCTGTAAAGTTAAGATGAAATTGCACCAGTAGTTTATGAGGAGTAGTCCGGACAAGTTTTGTGACGGACGGACGGACGTTCTCACAGGACAGTCATTATGTGGCTACTCTATTGTTCTCTCTATTGTTCTTTTTAGCCACGCAAAAGAAAATAGCCACATAAAAGCATTACGGAATGAATGACATCAAAGAGAACCTATTGTCCCTCTAGCCACATAATTACTCTCCTGTGAGTGCGGACAGACAGACAGACGGACAGACAGATGACGGAGAAGTGATCCCTATATGTCGCCACTACTCCGTAGAGGCGACACAAAAAGGCAATATACTACAACATTCTACTCAATTAGGCAAAATTGGATCTGGCTAGGCTCAAATAGGACCCAGGAGCTATGGCAACCTTTGATCATAAAATCCCTCATGTGCAATAAATGCCAGTGTGAGCCTTGTAGTTGCATAAATCATTAACAACAGATACTTTCAAGCAATTCTTTTGATGTTATCATGATTGTAATTTTTTCTCTCCAGAAAATGAACATGGAGACCAAAGTAAAACGAAATCTCTTATCTCCCTTTGAAAAAACAAGTCCCTATTATCTCCCTTGCAAAAAATTATCATAAAATTGTTAATAAAAGTCTAAGAGTTTCAATAAAAATCCGCCCTTTCAACAGTTAAATATTGATATATGTTTTACTTGCAGAGCCGGCTAATATTTTTAAGTATAGCATTAAAACTATTTTATAAGATTTGATTGTTGTTTCCTGAACACAAAAAGAAGTTCAAACACAAGTTATCTTGTAATGAATTACAATTTGACAGAGCGAAAACATTAACATGTCATCAAGAACTTTTAATTACAGTATCAGCTGTACATAACTCAACATTTTCTCATTGCATGCACTTTAATCTCTAACGTGCATGATGCAATTCAAATAAAACATGATGTTCATGTTGTTTATACTTGTACAGTATAAATCATGTGTAAATAGATCTAGCCAGTACATGCTCATTTTCTGTCTAGGTCCTCAATCTTAAAAACATATATGTACTTGAGCCTTTAAAATAAAGGATTTTTATTACTATGTAAAACTCGATTTTCTTCCAAAACATATCTAAAAAAGTACTTTGTAAAGGATATAGTGTCCCTGTGTAGTTGCTGTAATACTCAAAATTAGTTTTTTGATGTGCCTTAGAGGTTATATTAAGACCTTCATTGAATCTTGTATAAATTGCATTAACTTAAAGGACCTCGACTGAAGTCCAAACGCCTAAAAACATAAAATTTGAATTTTTTACATACATCAGCTCAGGTACTCAAAACAATGATAAGAAATATACTCAGAAATAAATTGAAAATAACATTATTGTGCTGTTTTTAGCCCGATTTCAGTTAAAAGCATTGTAATGCTTTTCAAATTTGGGTCATTTTTTACAATACATGTAAGAATGATAATTTTAGAAAAACAGAGTGCAGTATAACTTCAAACCAACAACCAAAACAAAATTTTGCATTCTTACAACTTTTATTTCATGAATATCCAATGATTCAATTTAAAAGATTTGTTCTTTATGTGAACAAATCAAAATTTATTAGTACCATAATATGTAATAGAAACAAATACATACAGGAACATAATCATAATTGAGCCTCGTCATGACAAAACCAACATAGTGCATTTGTGACCAGCATGGATCCAGACCACCGCAGTCTGCGCGCAGTCTGATCAGGATCCATGCTGTTTGCTTACCAACTCTATTAGTAGAGAAACTGATAGCGAACAGCATGGATCCTGATCAGACTGCGCGGATGCGCATGCTGGTCTGGATCCATGCTGGTCGCAAACCCACTATGTTGGTTTTGTCGTGACACGGCTAATTTTAACAAATAACAACAATACTATTATTATATGTATTGTTAAATGATAATGTCATAGCCCTAATTTAAGTTTAACTTAAGTATATAAATGACATGAAACTATCAATACTTTGATGAAAAGAATACTCAAGAGATAAAAAAAAAATTAAGATTAATGTAGCACATAAAATCGATTTAAAAGAAAATTTGAAAAAAAAAATAAATAAAGAGGGCAAACATGATCCAATATTGCAAGGAAACCATATATGTAAGAAAACCATATGTGACAAAACTAACATTTCCATCACATTTCTTACAAAGCTAAAAACATGAATATGATTTTTTTGCAGGGCAAAACAAAAAGCCTTCTTTCATCTTATAGAGCTTAATCTAATATAAGACCCTGGGTTAATTAACAAGCAATTGAGTTATACATGTATATATGAAAATTTTGTCAACAACTGATCAAATATGTAGCTGATATGATTGACATGTAGACTTTATACAATTCTTAAAACATTATTAATTACCATCCCTCTGATAGAAGTGATTTTTATGAGAATTTAGTGGAGGCCAAGGTACCAGAAAACAAATGGAAATGCAATTTATGTCAAACATACTAGCATAATGTGGAGAGGTCTCGCATACGAACAAGATTTATCACTGTACATTGTATTCAGAACACAATAAATAATCACATTATTATTAACTCACTTCAGCAACAAATTGTTTCTCGGCTGAAAATAAAAATAAAATGAAAGTGGAAACATTCAATTTATATTGTATGATTATCCCACACTTTTATCAGAGCATTTTACAAAAATATACATACAAGACCAAATAAATATCATCCAATGTGAAATACGATTATGTGCTACTTTTACTTCACTGTCATATTTTTTCTGTTAATATTTTGTAGACACACACACATATACCATGTTAACTCAGCATCTGACTGTTTATTAAACAGGCGTGCATGTACATTATTAAATCCCCTTAAATTATATTTTACCCCCTTAAAACAGGTTGATTATCATCATATTACTAGTATAATATGCAGGCATATATGCACAAAGCTTATTTGTGATGAAACACAAATACATCCCAACTATGATAACAAATGCTGTTAAAAACACACAAAAAATGTTTACATTTTCAAATTCTTTTTGATGGCTGTCGTTAAAATTCATTTTTCAATTTATTTCTCAAGGCACAGTTAGAGAGAATCCTTCACTGTTGTTTCTTTTTTTTTTCTTTTATTATTTAAAATTTCCACATTTAGGCCATAAACACTATGAAAATGATGAAAAATATTATCAACACAGCAAATATTTTTATCATTAGCCATCTATTGTTCGTCACTGACTGAAAGTATTTTAAAATTTCGCCATGAGCAGCTTCCACATTCAGTTGTGCATCCTCTACATTGGAATCTATCCTGTAATCACATAAACAAACACATATTATATGATAAAATAAGTTACAATCAAGACCTGTTCGCTGCAGTTGAAAAGTATAACTGACAAAGTTTATACAATGGACATTTTTGTAGTCATTTTTGTCAAGTTAATGTGAGGAAAGATCTGTAGTAGTTCAGGAAAAGGAAGTAAAACAAACAAAGGTTTTTATTTAACATACAAGTATCTTCTGAATTTTTACAAAATTCATCAAAACAAACATATAAGGAAAATATTGAAAATTAGAAAATCGTATTAGCCTTTATGTATGAAATATAATTTGTTCAAAAAAGTCAAAAAGTATTTTACATTTTGTCTGCATTAATGTTTCTTTCACACCCAACCACAATATACTGATTACAAATATGTCTCTACATCAGCTTATTTTTAAAACCAGTATCCAATTTTTTACTTTAAACAGAGTCATACAATGGTAAATCATTAACCTCATTAACCTTTAACCTTTGTGACCTTACCTTTGTACAGCTTCATCTTGTTCTTTCACCATATGAGCAAGTTGTGTAAATATCTGACCAAGTTCTACGATCGTTGACTCTATATTTTGCATTGTGCTTGCTCTCTCACTTATGTATGAGTCCTATGAAAAATCAAATCAATTCACTTAACAAGATGCTTAGTTTATGCTTATTTTACAATATATATGTGACTGGTCATCATGGTTCATACATGACTTCTCATACATAAATTTAAGGCCTTTTTAGGGCTTTTTCAGGACATTTTTACTAAATTTAGGGCATGATTTTATGACATAAACAAGCGTCTGATTTGTAGTTCTTTGTTAATCCAAGGTCTTTCAAAACTAATTGAAAGACACTGGTTAATCATACAACAGTTAACTCCTTTAAAGAAATGACCTTCAACAAGTAATGCTACCTAAATTAAATATTAAATTTACTTAACAATGTGCTGCATTAATTGTTGCCATGATGATAAGCTTATCACAGGTGCTTGAAACAAACTTTTTTTATGTTCTATATCGGCTATATACTATATGATTGTAAGCCCATTATATAAAATATTTGATAATGTGACTAGCGCCTATACACTTTACAGTACACTTAAAACTTATCCTCTGATTTAACGACCCAAGCATACATTTATATACACGTTACAGTACACTTTAAACTTACCATTTGATTTAACAACCCAAACATACATTCTGAACCACTGTTGGTTAAATACACATTTACTTTTTTATTCTGATCGCAAGTTTTCTTATGTCAACAATGGACCATTCCAAAATCAAAATAGGGCAAGTCCAATACATAAATAAAGCAAGATATAGGGTAAGTTTGGGAGAACTGGAGGTCAAAGTTAACAAGGTTGTCATGGTTACCTGCTCATCTATGAGTTGTAACTGTTGTTGATACCTGGACCTATCCATGTCCATGTTTATTGCAAAATCTCCCAATGGGCCTTTGTTTAGCTTTTACTTGTAACAAAACAACGGGCCTGTTCAAAAACATATTTCATACATTTAAAATTTAATAGCTAAATGGATATTTAGCATTTAATAATTTTTTGTTATCTTTTTTACAGATCAACCCGTCAAAAAACCCGACAGTAGAAATATGCACAATGTATAAACTTCAACAGAAATATCCAAAAATAATATAAAACGGAATTATTACTCTGGTTTCATGCAATAAACAGTCAACTGTGCATCATTTAAGCATAATAAATTTTGATTTATAATAATGCAATGGCAGGAGACATTTGTCATTTGCAAACAAGTTATGGTTACATACTTATTTTTCCTCTAAGGAAAGATTTTGTACCATGCCTTTGATTCAAACACACAACTGTACCTAAGCAAACAAACTTTTTGAAAAATAAAGCTCATAAACTTAAAACACTTACATTTTTTCCAAATGTTAGGAAATACTTTACATATAACAAAAGAATCATTTGAACCTTTAGAAATGGAACACTGTTAGCTTAGAATATGCTATATTTCCAAAACTGAATAATTGATGAAATTAGAAAAATCTGATCAATTTTTCTTCATTTTTAAGCCAA
>NW_026860343.1:0-36495 GCF_026571515.1 Ruditapes philippinarum | reverse complement strand
CTAAGTCTTAAGTGACGCTTTGAATCTGCATCCACACTTGTACATGCTTTATGTGAACAAAATTGATATTTAGATGTAACTATTATCAGTAACTTAATTTATCATGTACGCTAACATGTGTATATTTCAGTTCTCTAAAAATCCATTCTGTATATCTGACGTCATCGCAAATGATGTCATTCATGGTTTCCATGGCAATGCGATGACGTTTCAGCGCGTTGCCATGGTGATCACCATCAATATCAGACCAGCTGATACAATGTATGTTTATATGAACAAATTATGTCTGTGACTGTTATTGTCTATCTATCTCTAACATTAACTTGAAATAAAAACTTAGCATTTTATGAAAAAAAAATCATGTCTTGGGTTTTTCTTTACAAAGTTCTAATGTGATTGGCTATAGTGTTCATCGTCATTCATAGTGCGTCTCTTTACACACATTATGAATAGCTCCAATGAAACCATCCTAAAACGCTTGGTAGATTTTTAGCAAACTGCACAAATATGATTCTTAAATCGTCCACACATGGCGAAACACCGACGATCTTCCGCTATCAGTAAAGCTAGAAAGTTGTGACATCACAGCTTCTGTGTTGTGCGTAAAACAAGTAAAACCAAGAAAGGATGGTCTGCTACAAAACATCGGAAAAAGGACTATTGCATAAAGTAGGTCAGGAGGTTTTAAATATTAAATGATTCTGTCAGAAATTATAAACCCAAGGCTTAAATAATTGGTACGAAGTATTACTTTGTATTCCACTAGTCATATGAATCATTCCCTTAAGGGTCAAAATTGACGAACCTGTCCTCATTTATTTTACATACACTAATTCACAAATTTTTACATCATCTTGTCTGAAACTATCTGTCTGAAGCCTATGTTTTTAATGATGGTCTTTTAACCCGGTAAGACACAAAAAGCAGCTTTCGCTGCCAAATATGAACCCCGGACTTGTCACCAGCCATTCCCTGAAAGACTTAATTTTGAAGCTCATAGTGGTGATAATTTATCTCCATGCAATTTCCAGGTATATTGTTGGTGCCAAGCAAAAAGCCTGCCTTACAAGTCGTTACTGTGGTTAAGGGGTTTACCCAACGTTGTACCCTCCCTCGTCATTCCTGTTTACTCTGTAGGTATACTGTCCTCGGCTTCAGCCAGTACATCGACAGCTGGTTCGTAGAGTGTGAGAGTAGATGAACTCCTCAAAGCAGTGTGGTGGTAGTTTGACATCTAGGTTCTGCCTTGTATATACACACACAGCGCTCGGATCTTAACCAATTAACATGTTCTTAGTGAAGCAAAGTCCAGTCAAGCTCTAAATATTCTGCCGATTCACTGGTGCCTTTTCATAACGTGTACATACTAAGGGTAGAATCTTGTCTGCAACAACATCACCTGTAGCTAAAATATTGACCAGTCTCTGGTTTAAACTTATTTATTTAAGCTTAGTTGCGAAACAAGTTCTTGCAACTTATCACTTTCGAGTCCGCTTCCTGGAACCAGGGAGTACTGGTGTTATATGAAGAAACATGATAGTGACCCGGTAAGGACTCGAACCCATGTTTCATGGGTTGAGAGGCAGACACCTCAACTACTAGGTTCAAGACCTGGCCCTATCCTAGAGCTACCAGCATGGTATGAATTTAGGCTAAATCTATATGAAGCACTGCTAAGGTATAATTACAGTTTGCTAGGATCTTCTGTATTAGAACTTGTAAATTTCTCTTCAATTTTCTCAGAAGAGCGATGTATGATGTGTTGGATTCTTTTGTCCCCCGTTACTGTCAGTTGCCTCAAATTAATCATTTGAAGCATCAGTCGAAGACATACTGACGTCAGTCATCTCGTTACGTAAATGGATGTGCCTAGATATGGACTCAAACCGGCAAACCCGAGATCACAGGCACTTATGCTCTTACTACTTAGCTAAGCGCGTAAATCCTATGCTTCTCTGGTAACCTTAACCAGGCATTTCGTAAGCAGTTTTCATTGTATGAGATATGATTTTTTTTAACATTTAACATTTACTAGTGCTTTACCTAAGAAGTCATTTAATGTATTTCTAGCTCCGCAGGTTCCAAGATAATCTGTACTCAATATCATCTGTACCAACTTAACCCCCTTACCAGGAGTTTTATCAGGAGTGCTTTTTGCCATTTTCACCAATAGAATATCTGGATCAGTTCATGACCCACCAGAAGGAAAATTTTCCAACTAGAAATATATTTGAAAGAGGACGTTTCTTCAACAGATATTGGTCAGTTATATTTTAAAAAGGAAGTTTCTTCAACGGACCTGATCTGTTATATTGGAAGAAGAAAATTTCTTCAACAGAACCTGACCTGTTATATTGGAATAAGGAAGTTTCTTCAACAGACATTGATCTGTTTTATTGGAAGGAGGACTTTTCTTCAACTGACCCTGATCTGTTTTATTGGAAGAAGGAAGTTTCTTCAGCTGATCTTTATCTGTTATATTGGCAGGACATACCTTTTTTATACGCCTTGCGAAATTTCGGGACGTATTATCTCTTGGGGTTGTCCGCCCATACGTCCGTCCGTTCACAATTAGTTTCTCCATGTTAATCTTTAAAGGATTTCAATGACTGTGTTTATACTTGGCATGTGTATTATAAACACACTGCAAATCAACTAACTATTGAGTTATATATAGAGTTATGTCCCTATTAAACAGATTTTCTGTAAAAATTTATTGCAAAATTATTGACTTTTGAAGAATTTCAATGATTGTGTTTTTACCTCACATGTAAGTATGTAATATTCAAATACAGGTAAGGTTTGATATTCGTTGCAATCAACATATAAATAAAGACTTATGCCCCATTTTAAGCAAATTTGGTTAAAAATTATTCCTTAGTAATATCTTTTGAAGGATTTCAAAGATTATTTTTATATTTGGCATGAATACATGTATGTAATGTCAAAACACGGTAGAAGTTTGATTTTCTCTTCAATCAATTTATTATGGACAAAGTTACGCCCCTTTATATGCAAACAATCTATTGTTAATATGCGATTACCTCAAAAATAAATTATACTATATGTGTTTTCTTTCACATCTTTCACACGAAACAAATCATGTGTGTTATTTACAACAACAAATTTGCTATCTCAAAGGCATTAGCACATAGTTTTATGACAAAGATTATTTGTTTTTGTGCTAAAATGCGTTTTATTTACACTATCACAAAATTAGTTATGTTGACGATACTTTCTTTTGAATTTGTCATCGGGCGTATGTTGCCCTGCCTTTGCGGATGTCTTGTTTTGGAAGGAGTGGGGGATTCTCAAACAGACCTTGGTCTATGACATTGGAAGGATGGTTATTTCAACAGGCCTTGGAATACCAGACAGAAATATGTTCGTCAGGCCTGGATCTTTTTGGAGGTGGATGTTTTCTTCAATAGAAAAGAAAAATCTCCAATAGGCAATGGAGAATCAGGAAGAAAATGACATCGACATATTTGAAGGAAGTTTCTTCAACAATTTTTCTACGAGGAACTTCTAAATATATCTTCAAATGCAAAGAAGAAATTTCTTCAACACATCTTGAAATACCTTCTGACGGCTGAGAATTGTCAGAAGAATATCTTTATGCCAGTCATGTGGCCATGTGTATTCTGTTATTTATCATCGCCTATCTAGTTAATCGTATGAAAGTGTTTATATTCAATTGCTTGCATTGTCAAGGATAGAAGATAATCATCATCCTACAGTAAAGGACTGACTCATGTACATATATTATACTTTCCTTTTTCAGGCTTTGTTACTGTTTCCATTGCTCCTGATGGAACTTCCTTTTTCCAGAATTGCAAGAAACGAAAAACAGTTAGACATGAATCCATTTTTCTATTACTATCAAATTTAAGCAACATATTTTCCGAAATTCTACTGCAAAAAGTTTATCATCAAACTGACAAGAGCATCACTTTTTCTGCGAAGAAACAAGTTCATTATTCTAATAGAACTTTCTAATTTCGTACGTAATTTAACTCAAACTGAAACTATTTTCTTCATATCTTTTCTCTTTAAAAAGACATTGCTTAGTTGGATATTTCTACTATACATGTAGATCTAAACATGCAGAAAGTCTTAGATTTTTACAATGTTTAGCTTCATTGAAAAAGCGGCAGCCACTTTGGAGGTAATTGTTTAGCATATGTAACTAACATAAATTAAGTCAGAGAAGTGTGGTGAATTGTCAAATAATTAAACATATGGTTTAGAAAAATGTTTTCACGCCACCCACATGAACATAATTTTTATCAGGTTACATGAAGTTGATAAATTAGGAATGATTGTTGTCTTATGTTAAGCATACAATAGTTTTGGAATGTGGCGTTCATGATAAACTAACAAAACAAATCATAGCAACTTACTTATTGCTTGGTGTTCATGTTTGACTTTGTAGCGTAGATAAGACCCGTTTTGTATTTACGCTAAGTTATGTGCATGGCCATATGTTTGATGAAAAGGATCAATAAATTACGATAATTACGGCCCAGATACATTACTAAAATCTGGAGCAAAATAACCTTAGAAATCAAAACTTGTCAAAAACTAGAAAAAACTAAAATATCCACGCAACTTACTGTATCTTGAACCCAACTGAAAGCTAGTCGGTCATATATAACAATTATTCTCAACATAAAATAGTTTTTACGTTTGATATCGGGTATGTTGTCTGTAAAATGCAGAACGTGTTCTTACTTTACCTCGTTGTTATGTTTTTTCTCGTCCTTTGGGGTCACCATTATAATAGGCAATCTCTTTAAAAATGTTCCTATTTGGCCAAAAGAGTATATCCTACAGGCAGAGTGCAACCACGGACTTTGGTACAACATAAGAGGTTGAGATTCCTTACACAAGAAAGTGCTGGTAATTTTTTTTTTCAAAAGTAGTTAACATGATTAATTTATATAATTTCGCTTTCTATTCAAGTTTCTAAATGTTTATTTATGATGATATAAACATGTATATGTTTGATCAATTTACTTGGTAGGTTTTGCTATTTTTGTTCTGCCAAGTTACAATGTACACTGACATACTAGTAAGAATATGATTTTTATTAAGCATTAAACAAAATATATTGTTTATTTATAAACAAACGCTAATCAAACCATGAAACCGTTTTCATGTACTTCTACCGTTTTTAGAACTGTCCAATATCAACAGTACAGAGCAAAATGCACGAAACTGTTCGCTGATATACCAAAATGGTAATGGCAAAGGTCACACACTTTCGCTCGAAGCAGTGCGTTTATTATAAGTTTATTCACGAAGTCAATTTTTCTGTTTAAATATAGTTTCTCTATTCATATTTACAACAACCATTCATACTAAAAAGCATCGAAGATAACTGTGGTACCATCGCTTTAATCTTTAACCATTACACGTTTTCTATCTGACTGTCTGAATAGTTCTATATTTTATATTATATAATCACCAAAACTAAGAATTACTATCAAAAATGAGTTTGATAGTTAACCTATGAAAATACAATAATTTATTAAATCAACCAATGAAAATGTCTGTATTTCAACAATTTAGGAAAAATATAAAAAATAATATTTTTACAAAAAGTATTTAAAAAGAAGCAAATGGATAAAAATAAAGTAAAACAGCAAGCTTATGGTTAACAAGCTTTTCAGTAGGTAAATGGTTAAAATATGTCAGCGTATAAATACATGTAGATCTATTATAATTCACTAAAGCTATTAAAATATAAACGTATATATGACTTTGAACAATGTATCAATCAATAATCAATAAATTTAGATAAATTTAAAACACAATAAAAGTTTAACTATGAAAAGCTCTATGAATATATTTATGAACAGATTCAATCAAAACGAGTCGGTGAGTTTTACTTGTTAAAGCTGCTTCATTGCTATTCTTCAAGAACAGTCTTCTATTCTTAAATATGTTTATAAAATATGATTGAAATATTCATTAATGTATATGTAGAAAATGTACACTATGAGTGCGTTTATAAAATAGTAAGCGCCCATAACATCTGATGATTTATTTCAAATTCATTGAACCCATCTTAGCAACCAAGTCCTTTTTTTCTTCTTTAGGAGTTGGGGATTTTGGTCTGGAAGCATCGGTTTTCAACCAAAATACCAATGTTGGTTGTTGTAAGGAGACAAATTTTGGAATTTCTACTACAAACAGAACCTCTTGAGACGACTTTGCCCAATTTTTGTGAATGGCACCCTTAATAAAGTGGTTTCTGACTTCTTCATTACACAGATTGATGCATTTCTTCTCGTATTTGGTTCCAGCAAGAAGTTGAATATCTATTTCTACAATTCGCAAAGGTACTTTTCTAGCCTTTCTTTCGGGTGTATTCATTTCAAAGTAGGCCCAGTATCTGGCTACGTCTAAACTTGAAGTAGTTGAGATAAACTTTGATTTATATTTTGATCCCGATGCAATATGTTGCTCAACAGATCTGCTTGAATCTTTATCTTGACAAAATATTCCGTTTTCAATAGATTCGTCCTCTCTTAAAACTCGGTATAGATGTACATTTAATCCATGAAAACCATAGAAGTCTTTATCCTTTGTTTCTTCTTTACTTTTTTCCGATGTTAATTTTGCTTCAGATGACAAAAAACTTTCTTCACTTTGGCCTAATCTTGAAATAGTATCCAGCCACTCTGGACTGCCGTCATATTGTTGTTTGTATGCCATCCTGAAAATCGAGTTAGAAGCACTATAATTGGTTACATGTGAATTGTTAACGGATATTTAAAATGTTACATGGTGGTAGCATGGTCCAGTGGTTAACGAGTCTGACTAGTAATCTATGGATCTCTAGCCAAATGCTAGCCGTTGTTTCTTTGAGCGAAACAACTCATTGTTCAGTACTGGTTGGTTCCAGGAACGGATTCGAGCGTGTGTCTATAAGCTTATATTTTGCTAAATCAATACCGTATAAACTAAGTTAGATTCACTATGTTTTTTACTTTGACGAAAAACAGAGCAGGTACGTCAATAACTGAAAATTTTAAAGACTATAGCGTATGTTCAATAACCTTGAAAAGATAAAATATAACATAGATGGTGATACAAAAAATATAGTGTTTATTTAACATTCGCATGGGTCATATACTAAAAAGAAAAACAAGAATACTAGCTAGCATAAAGAACAAGATTTCAAATCTTCTATAAACATTAATTACTAAGACGGTTAATTTAAATATCTTACTTTGTATATAAGTCCTTTCTTCAAACCGAATGCTCCAGTTAATACTCCGGTGAAGCCTCAATTACTTTATAAAACACTGTGCGTAGTGGTTTTAAGTCTCCATAGGTTTCATGTGGATCATACAAAAAGTTATGCAATCCGACACGGATTTCAATAAACGCTACGCTTCATAAAATACAGTACGTTTTATAGTATTCACACCTTGTTTACCGGAACACATATTTTGCCAAACTTGTTTGTATATAGAGTCACTGATTAAAGCAATGAGAACAGCACTTGTAGATTTTCTTGAGCTTTGAAAATGAAAAGAAGTAACAAGGAGAAAAGAGACGAGTGATTTACAACTAGTACTTTATTTTGCAAGACAGAACAGACATACAGACGTTATATATATAAAATGCGGTCCATTTTTAACATTTATTTAATATTTCAAGGGATTTCAAATAACGGTGCAGTTTTGAAAGTAGATTCAAACTTTTGATATGAATGATAGGTTAAATCTGAGATTTAAACCTTTGAGCCATCTAAAACTGTGAGCATTAAAATTGTCAGATATTCATATAAGTTTTGCAATTCATCAAACATTGAAGCTTTGAATCTGTCCCTAAAACATAGAAAAAATCTCTGAAAAAGGCCCAAAATTGTAACAGGTTCGGTTTGATAGAGTCTGTTAATAAAAGGTACAATTGCAAGTTACCGCCCGCGCCCAAACAACGGCTTAAGAAGAATTTAAAATTTAAACACGAAAAGTGAATTGAAAAAACATCTGTGTGTTCACACGGCGGTTATCATGGAACCTTTAATATGTCACTTTCGTGCCATCCCGTAGAAAAAGAAAGCGTTAGCCTTACACGAGAAAACAATAAGCGAAATGAAACAAAATTGGATTTTGAAAGGAGATAATATGTTTTGAAGCCTGCATAACCAAGATAAGACGCCAGAAGACAAATTTGAAAAGCAAGCACCATATCCTTGGGTTGATTATACAGTATTCAATCAGGAGCACTGGACCCATCCATATTGAAAAAGGCCATATAGAAGAAACTGAAAGTACCACAAACATGATCGTGCTGATCGATATTTAAGTATCAAAAATATAGCATCTTTGATTGTATGTTACGGGGTGCCTTTTTGCAGCCGAGTCTGACATAACATTTAATCTTTAACCTAATAAATAAATGTAATGGACTTAACCGGTTTTTAATTCGGAGCAGTCCATTCAAGATGAGGATTTCAATATCAAAATTTTAGCTACATATAGTATAGGGATGGAGGTGCTGACTGGTCTAGATCTGAACTTGAGCCAAAGTCTAATTTATTTTGTTCCATAATGTTAAGTATTAACATAGCTACGAATTTCAGCTTTATTTTACAATGTAATTAATTAAACAACGTGACAAAAAAGTGATATACGGCAATTTGTTCATTTTAAAGGACATAGTTATGAGACATTAAATTCAAGTTTAAATATTCTTAAGAGAAGAATGAATCTCAAAAGTGATAAAACATTTTGCAAAACCCTCATTAAAATTATGAAATTTTCCGAAAATGCTTGAGATTAAATTTCAAAAGTATACTGAATACGACAAAAGATTCAGTAATCTGATCCGCAAGGTATTCAGCCAATATCTTAACTTGTAAATGTGAACAACAGGTGTGCTGTCATTTGTTTACATCTTCTATTTTATAATTATTTTGTTTAATGTATTCTTATGAAAAACAGATAATATTGCTTTACCTTAGTCGACATTTTTTTATTCGTACATGTGCTCTACAGACTTAAGATAATTGTTTACAAACATGCTTATAGATAGATTTCAATATCAATATTTGATTCTACATTATAATATATTATTTATAAAAGTCCAATATCTAGTTAATGTTTAATGTTATATAAGTTTCAGGCCTATCCTTTACATTGGTCATGTTCTTTATTATTTTTAATGGACGTGGACACTTTGTTTGTCCGTTATTGCGCGATATCTTTGAAAGCTTCAGGACAATAGTTACTATAAAAGGCATATTATGTCTTGGGAACGAAAAAGATTTTCATTTTTCACGAGTTTTGAGGCGGTTAAATAATGGTTTTAGATCAAGTTAAGGCTAATGTTCTGAAGAAAGTAGTGCTGGATGTGAAATTATTAGTCATAAAAGTAACTTTCATCATAATAATTGTATTAATTGCCAAAAAGTAACAGAAGCAAAAAAAATTAAATAATTGGCAGATGTGTAACTTTTTGGATATTATTATGTGACACAAGAAATAATTAGCTTCTGAGAATTAAACATAAAACATACCGGGGCATAATGGGCCTTTAAATTAAACTTCAATAGAAAGAGAAATCAATAAATTAACTTCTTTAAAAGATTATGTCATTGAGTTTTTTTTATAAGCATTTTGTCTTTTTGAAAACTAGCACCAACAATTTAAATATGTAAAGAATTGTTTAGATAGATATAGAGCTTTATATAAGAACAGCCATGAAAAGATTTCTGATTTGTTCTGCCTGATCTATGTTTGTTCTACTAAGGTTTCAATTTAAAATTTATCTCTTTTTTCTTTTCATTTTGTATTTGGTATATGAAGCCTTGGAGATGCGCTGTATTTTGTCTAGGAATACGTCTATTTTTGTTTGACCCGTAGACTGCCGGCGGCAACTGTCCTACCCATTGGACCAGTCCGTCTGATCATGGTCTGAACTGTTTTGGTCAATGTTATGAAATTTTCTCTAAAAATGATGAATGGTTTTGTCCATATTGAAAGATGGGCAAGACCATTTAACATATTTAGCGTGGCAAGGATTAAAAGAAGCTCAAATGACTTTATATTTAATGAATTTTATTTTGTCCCTAGTCTTTTGTTCATTTACACTTCATATATGTGTTTGTTGATGTTAAAAACCTGACAAACAAAAATACAAGACTTTTAATCTCATCGCTGAAAACAAAGTTTCATATCAAATTGCTTTGATTTTCTGATACAAATTTCAAAAGGCCAAAAATGAACTATATGTAAAGATTTTCATGTAGATATGATACTTTTCTATGCCATGAAGTACATACTTTATCATTTTTTATTTATATTCTTATATTTGTGTTCATGTAAATATGTTCGTACAACTATTGATAAAATAAAAATTGCTTTTCCAACATATTCGGACATTCGTATTTCCAACAAGTTTGTTTCGTGTTTTTTTTTAATTTTACACATTAATAAATTCCATGAATAATTGCAAACTCAATATTTTTTTCTGTAACAATTCGACATTTGAAATGAAAAGGTGGAACAACTTATGGGAGGAAAAAAAGAAATTAGATTTTTCATAAGATTAGATTTATTATGTAGGACACTACTCTATCTATAGTTAAATACATTTTTCTCTATCTATAGTTAAATACATTTGTAACTCATTTTTTTACAAAGACAGAGAAGAAAACAATAAACTTATGAAAAAAATGAAAGTTGCCATCCTACATTTTGAGTTATCTGCCCATTAAAATGAGGGGTTTTTTTTTAATTCTTTTTTCATGTCTCTAAGGCACATTACATATTAGGATTAGGTTTTATGAATGTGAATTGTTTAAAGGTGTATTTAGACAACAAATTGCATGATTTGAAATGTTTTTTTTTTATAATGTATCAGTAAATATTTATAAACTTGTATATCTGATGGTGGAGTTTTGAATTTCTAAGTTAGAAACCTACTTAAGCATATACTTCGCATACTAAAATAGTTTATATTGTATATTAAAATTTATTTGAATACTAAAATTTGTATGCATTGTATGTAAGATTTACTCCGCTTTACTGAAATAGTATGCATTGTATTTTATGTTTACTTTGCATGCTAAATTAGTATGCGTTTTTACAGATTTAAGCTTTACCGATAAGTGTTTCTTAAATTTGCATACTAAAATAGTAAGCAAAAGCATACTGAAACAGTATGCTTAAAATATTTTTTTTAAATCTTTGCATAAATATATGTAACGCACTGTACATGAAATTTACTTTGTATACTATTTTTGGTGTGGAATCTTTTTGATGAAAAAACAACAACAACAAACTTTTATTAAGAACATAGATAGCAAGCGAGAAAAATAAACTTTATTTTGCATGGAAATAGTATGCTCTGTATGTTAAATTTTACTTTGCATACCATTTTCAGTTTGTACTCTTTTTTTTTATAAAATACATTTTGCATACTAAAACAGTTTACACTATTCGTTTAAAAATATTGTACATGAATTTAGTATGCGCTGTACCATTTTGTATTTACCTTGCATACTAATGTAGTATGCAAACATTTTTGGGGAGAATAGTCACTTTGCATACTGAAATAGTATGCATAGTATATTAAAATATTTCTTTGCATGAAAATAGTATGCGTTGTATTTTTTACATTTACACTGCATACTTATTCAATATACGTTGTATGTGAGGTCAATAAATTCTGTAAAGGCTATATATTAACTTATTTATGTACTTTAAAGGCAGTACATATGCCAGTATAGAAAAAAAAACTTAACTTGTAAATGTGTACAATAGGTGTGCTTTAATTTGTCTACATGTTCTATTTCATAATTATTGTGTGTAATGTATTCTTATGAAAAACAGATAATATTGCTTTACCTTAGTCGACTTTTTTTGATTCGTACATGTGCTCTACAAGTAAGTCCACGCGTATGAATGCATGTGTTATCTGTGAAACTTATGACCGTTTTTACTCTGGTGTTATTATTTAAGCTAAGTCTTAAGTGACGCTTTGAATCTGCATCCACACTTGTACATGCTTTATGTGAACAAAATTGATATTTAGATGTAACTATTATCAGTAACTTAATTTATCATGTACGCTAACATGTGTATATTTCAGTTCTCTAAAAATCCATTCTGTATATCTGACGTCATCGCAAATGATGTCATTCATGGTTTCCATGGCAATGCGATGACGTCTCAGCGCGTTGCCATGGTGATCACTATCAATATCAGACCAGCTGATACAATGTATGTTTATATGAACAAATTATGTCTGTGACTGTTATTGTCTATCTATCTCTAACATTAACTTGAAATAAAAACTTAGCATTTTATGAAAAAAAATCACGTCTTGGGTTTTCCTTTACAAAGTACTTATGTGATTGGCTATAGTGTTCATCGTCATTCGTAGTGCGTCGCTTTACAAACCTTATGAATAACTCCACTTAAACCATCCTAAAACTTTTGGTAGATTTTTAGCAAATTGCACAGAAATGATTCTTAAATGGTCCACACATGGAGATTCACCGATGATCTTCCGCCACCAATAAAGCTAGAAAGTTTTGACATCACCACTTCTGTGTTGTGCGACGTAAAGCCTAACGAGTAAAACCAAGAAAGGGTGGTCTGCTACAAAACATCGGTAAAAAGGTAAAAATTGCTCACCCATATGGTCTCTTTATCGGTGGCGACAGAAAACAAACGCAAACACACACACGTACAAAGTAGATCAGGAGGTTTTAAATATTGAATTAAATCTGTCAGAAATTATAAACCCCAAGGCTTAAATAATTGGTATGATGCATTGCTTTGTATTCCACTAGTCATATGAATCATTCCCTCAAGAGTCAAAATTGATGAACCTGTCCATACACTTATTATAGTTATATATACATAAACTTTTACATCCTCTAATTGTCTAATGATGGTCTCTCCACCCGTTTATACACAAAAAAGCAGCTTTCGCTGCCAGATATGAACCCCGGACGTGTCACCAGCCATGCCTTTAATATAGCTCTTAGTAGTATGCAATTTCCACGGACATGAATTTTTAGCCTTAGTAGGACACAGTATAGCGGTCTATGATCACCTTTACACGTGACAATAATGAAGAAGGTTAGCCCTGATAAGGGCTGTTGGTGCCAAGCAAAGGACCTGTCTTACAAGCCGTCACTGCACACTAGCGGTTTACGCACTCTAGTACTCTTCCTTGTCATTCCTGTTTACTCTGTCGATATAGTCTCCTCGGCTTCAGTCAGTCAGCTGGTTCGTAGAGTGCGAGAGTAGCTTAAATCCTAAAAGCAGTGTTGTGGTGGTTTGACATCTAGGTTCTGCCTTCTATGTGCAAACACAGCGCTCGGATCTTAACCAATTTACATGTTTTTGTTGAAACAAAGTCGAGCCGAGCTCTTGATATTCTGCCGATTCACAGGTGCCTCTTCATCACGTGTACGTGACGATGGATAGGAGAATCTTGTCTGAAACAACATCACCTGTAGCAAAAATATTTTTTAACATATTTTTAAGCTCGATTGCGAATCAAGTTCTTGCAACTTATATTAAACATTTTCGAGTCCTCTTCCTGGAACCAGCCAATACTGGTGTCATATGAAGAAATATAGTCGCGACCCGATGACCCGATTTGGGCTTCACCCCTTGATTCATGGGTTGAGAGGATGACACCTTAATCACTGTGTTCTAATACCTGGCTCTATCCTAGTGGCAAAAGGGAATTTCATTGTCCGTACCAGCAAAGTATGGGTTTAGGCCCAAATCTGTTTTTGGAACTTTTAAATTTCTCTTTCATTTACTGAGAAATGCGATGCATTATATGTTGGATTCATTTGTTTCCAGTTACCGCCAGTAGCTTCAAATTAATCATTTGAATCATCAGTCTGTCTAGGACATACTGACTATGTAAATGCATGTACCTAGATATGAATTCTAACCGGCAAACCAAAGATCGCATCCACTCATGCTCTAAATATTTAGCTTAGCGAGTAAATTATATGTTTCTCTGGTAACATTTCCGTAAGCGGTTTTCATTGTCTGTGGTATAAAACTTTTTAACTTTTACTAGTGTTTTACCAATACTGTCATGTAATGTATTTCTAGTTGTGCAGGTACAAAGATAATCTGTATTTAAATTAACCCTCTTACCAAGGGATAATCATTACTAAAACATTTACTTACATGCAGTAAACGCCTAACAGAATGGTTGAATTACATGGGTGGTATTCTAGAACAAACTTGTGTTTTTCAACTTTCACCAATAGAATATCTGTAGCAGTTCTTACCATACCAAAAGGAAAATTTTCTAAATGGCTTTGAAAAGCCATGACGAAATATTTTTGAAAGAGGGCGTTTCTTCAACAGACCCTAATCTGTTATAATTGAAGGAGGACATTTCTTCAACAAACAAACCCTGATTTGTTATATAGGAAGAGGGACGTTTCTTCAACAAACAGACCCTGATTTGTTATATTGGAAGAAGGATGTTCTTCAACAGACACTGATCTGTTATATTGGAAGAGGGACATTTCTTCAACAAACAGACCCTGATTTGTTATATTGGAAGAAGGACGTTTCTTCAACAGACCCTGATCTGTTATATATTGGATGGTTTGGGGCTGTCCGTCCGTAGACAATTGGTTTCTCTCTTTTTAATTTTAAAGGATCTCAATACTTGTGTTTATACTTGGCATGTAAGTTTGTATATCAAAACACAGGTCAAGTTCGATTTTGCTGCAAATCAACTTATTATTGATAGAGTTATGCATTTTTTAAACAAATTGTCTGTGAAAATATTCTGTGAAATAACGAGTATTGACTCTTGAAGGATTTCAATGAATGTGTTTATACGTTTATACGTATAATATGTTTATATTAAAACACAAGTTAGGTTTGATAGTTGTTGCAGTCAATATATAATAAAAAGATTTATGGCCCCTTTAAAGTAAATTTTCAGCAAAATTATTCCGGAGTAATAGCTTTTGAAGCATTACAAAGATTGTTTAATATTTGGAATTCGTGTATGTAACGTCAAAACAGTAACACATGTCAAGTTTGATTTTCTCTGCAATTGAATTATAATTGATAAAAATCTGGAAACAAAGTGATTCCTCGCAAGCATTTATCACAACAAAATTACACGAAAGTTGCAGACTCGGTTTGATTGAGTCTGTACATGAGGGATAATGAATAATAATCCCTCACATCCCCTTGTACCGGTTTGAGAGGTACTCAATTCTCAACACTTAATAGTGCTGGCAACAATTATCCAGAAGGACCACACAGCACTTGACACCTCCCGCGGCAGCCATTTTGGAGGTCATAAATTAGTATATGTAACTAACATAAATTAAGTCAGAGAATTTGGGTAATTGTCAAATATTTAAACATGTGGTTTAGAAAAATGTTATCACACCACCCATATCAATGTGGTTTTTATCAGCTTATATGAAGTTGATAAATAACGAATGATTGTTGTCTTATCTTAAGCATACAATAGTTTTAGAATTTGACAATTAGAATGGCGACCACAGATGTTTTTCATGATAAACTTACACTACATATCATAGCAAATTACTTATTGCTTGTTGTACATTTTTGACTTTGTAGCGTGGATAAGACCCGTTTTGTATTTACGCTAAATTATGTGCATGTCCATATGTTTGATGAAAAGGATCAATAAATAACGATAATTATTGTCCAAATACATTACATAAAACTGGCGCAAATAACCTAAGTATTAAAACTTTTTTTCATCTTGTCAAGAACTAGAAAAAAACTAAAATTTCCACGCAACTTACTGTTTCTTGGACCCAACTGAAAGCTAGTCGGCCATATATAACAGTTATTCTCAACATAAAATAGTTTTGATATCCGGTATGTTGTCTGTAAAATGCAGCACGTGTTCTTACTTCACCTCGTAGTAACATGTTTTCTCGTCTTGGGATCACAATTATAATAGCCAATCTCTTGAAATATATTACAAGTTGGACAAAAGAGTATATCCTACAGGCAGAATGCAACCACGGACTTTGGTGCAACATAAGAAGCTAAGGTTTCTTACGCAAGGAAGTTGTGGTAATTTTTCCTTTCATATGTAGTAATCAGGATTATATGAATCCGCTTTCTATTCAAGTTTCTAAATGATTGTTTACGATGATATAAACATGTATAATGTATTCGTTTTATCAATCTTTTTGTAGGTTTCTGTTATTTTTGTCTGTCAAGTCACACTGACAAACAAGTAAGAATATGAATTTTATTAAGCATTAAACAAAAATATGTATATTGTTTATAAACAAACGCTCATTGTACCATGGAACAGTTGCCTTTCTTATATCAACAGTACACAGTACAGAGCGTAATGTACGAAACTGAACGCTGATAAAGCAAAATGCTAATGACAAAGGCCACAAACTTTCGTTTGAAGCAGTGCGTTTATTATTAGTTTATTCACAAAGTTACTTAAATATAGTTTCTCTATTCATTTTTACAACAACCATTCATACTAAAAAGCATCGAAGACAACTGTGGTACCATTAACCATTACATGTTTTCCGTCCGACAGACTGAATAGTTCTATATTTTATATTATGTTATCATTCACACTAAGAATTACTCTCAGAAATGAGTTTGATAGTTAACCTATGAAAATACAAGACTTAAATTAAATCAACCAATGAAAATTTCTGTATTTCAATAATTTAGCAAAAATAGTAAAAGTTATACACAGCATAACAGTAGGCTTATGGTTAAAACGTCTTATGACATTGTACCAACAACTTGTTGGATTTATAATGTTTTGAGTGATGATTCATGAATCACTTTTTGTTTTTTTTTATAAAATCATACACTTACTAAAAATAATGTATGGTCCATTACTAAAAAAAGATGCTGGAATTCCCAAAACTTGAAGTCCCACGAGATTTCATTTGAAAGCAGACTCCATATTGGTAACCATTCTCTACATATGTCCCTAAAAGATAGTTGGGTACACAATGTCATTGAAGTTTCATTTAAAAACAAAACATGAATTGATTCAAAATTGATTTGTTTATCAAATGGTATTTTTATTTGACCCAAATTTGATTAATAAGGGTGATTTTTATAAGTTTTTATGTACGGCGAACGAACTGCCAAATTCTGGTAACCTTTGCAAATAGGGTTGACCCATAACTTTACTGTTGCAACGTCAAAATAAAAGCGACATATAAAGTTATGGAAGCCAGAACTACCTTATAATAGGCAATTTCTTGAAATATATTACTAGTTGGGCAAAAGGGTAAATCCTACAGCCAGAGTGCAACCACGGACTTTGGTGCAACCTAAGAGGCTGAGATTCCTTACGCAAGAAAGTGCTGGTAATTTTTCCTTTCAAATGTAGTCAACAGGATTATATGAAATCGCTTTCTAGTCAAGTTTTTAAATGTTTATATCAATCTACTTGGTAGGATTTGCTATTTTTGTTCTGTCAAGTCATACTGACAAACTAGTAAGAATATGAATTTTATTAAGCATTAAACAAAATATATTGTTTATAAACAAACGCTTATTGAACCATAAAACGGTTGCTATGTCCTAATTCCGTTATATCAACAGTAGCAAAATGCTAATTACAGAGGTCATAAACTTTCGTTCGATTATAAGTTTATTCACAAAGTAATTTTTTCTGTTTAAATATAGTTTCAATATTCATATTTACAATAACCATTTAATTATTAAATTTACCAATGGAATTTTCTGTATTTCAATAATTTAGCAAAAATAAAGAAATAAAAATACTTTTACGAAAAGTATTAAGAAGGAAGCAAATTGATAAAAATACAGCATAACAGCCAGGTTAACCAGTAGGATACGTAATGGTTAAATATGTCAGCGTATAAATACATGTAGATCTATTATCATTCATTCAAACTGGTAAATTATAAACGTATATATGACTTTGAACATTGTAACAATCAAAAATCAATATCTTATAAAAGGTTACTATGAAAAGCTCTATGAATATATTTATGAACAGATTCAATCAAAACGAGTCTGTGAGATTTACTATTTAAAGCAGTTGCATTGCTATTCTTCACAAAAAGTCTTCTATTCTTAAATAATTGAAATATTCATTAATGTATATATATAGAAATGTACACCATGAGTTTGTTTATTAAAGACATTTTCTACAGTTTTATGAAATTTAATCCTTTCATAGAATTTTCTAGATTTTTTGTATGATCAGTAAAATTTAATGGGGAATTCAAAAATAAAAAGAAAAATATATGTTGACGTGAAAATGGCAGTTCCCATGGTAACCATATATCTCAAAACTGTCAAAATAGCCTAACTGTGTTATAACAAATAGAAAGGTGTAAGATAGCTTAATACACACAACAAGCATTGTTTTATGCACAGATAACATTATCCAATGATTCGGTACGAAACAAAATGATAATCTGAACATATTTCTTTAAAAAATGAGTTTTCCATGCTTCTTAACTGAACGAAAAATGAGAAAAATAAACATAAATTCTGTGAATAATTAAAGATATTGAAAAATTTCTTTCATAGGATTTTCTAATTTTTTTGTATGTTGTTTAAAATTTAATGACAAATTCAAAAATAAAATGAAAAATATATGTTGACGTGTTAGATTTTTTGAAAAATGGCAGTTTTCATGGTAACCGTATATCTCAAAACTGTCAAAATAGCCAAACTGTGTTATAAAAATGTATAAGACAGCTCATTACACACACAATAAGCATAATTTTATACAAAACTTGCTTTATCTAAGTGTTCGTTATAAAACAAACGATAATCTGAACATATTTCTTTAAAAAATAAGTTTTTCATGCTACTTTAAGGGACTCCACCGAGGTTTAAAAGCATTAGAGTTTCTCACATAAATGAACTGGGGCGCTTTAAACAGAAATATATGCAAAGATAGTTAAGAAATATACTTTAAAATAAATCGAAAATCGTAGTTTCATGGATTTCTTAGCCTAATTTGCGTGAAAAGCATTTAAACGCTTTTCATTTTGCGTCATTTTTTACAATTTGAATAGTTATTATGGAAAAACGAAGTGCGCGAATGATCTGAAAGTTTGCACAAAGATTCGTGGTCTACACCTACATCAAATGGTACATTTATCGGGAAAAAAATAAAGTCATGTCAAAAAACCTCAGTGGAGTCCCTTTAAATGAACAAAAAATGAGAAAAATAAACATGAATTCTGTAAATCATTAAAGCATTTAAAATAATTCTTTGATAGAATTTTCTACATTTTTGATATATCAAGTAAAATTTTATGGTGGACTCAAAAATAGAAATAAAAATACATAATGACGTGTTATTTTTTTTGTAAACGGACAGTTTCCATGGTTACCGCAACTGTCAAAATTACCACGCTTTTTAAAGAAATATCAATGTTATACTAAATGCATTGTCATATATACAATAAAAACACGTTGCAATATAAATTTATTTTTCTTTTGATGTTATATGAAGTAAATTATACTGAATATGTTTTTAAAACAAATTATATAAGGCCATATTATTTCTTCACTCGACTAACATACCCGAACAGTAAGCAAGTATTCAGAAATTTACAAAGAAAATAATGAAAATTGGAACATTTCTTTGATATTATTTTTGTTATTTATTCAACAGTTTTAAAACATTTCGTTTTAAACTACTTTGCCCACTTGTCTGCCAGTAATCAAGTGGCGACGCACTTTCGTCATATACCACAAGTGGGAGGGGTAACGCTCGCAGAATCATCAACAATGCTGTCGTACTAATGCTAGTCTGATGTTGTCTAAACGACCTCTTATTCTTTTGAACCGATCTCCCGAACATTTAGAAATATTTATTTTGTATTATTTACTCATTATTTGCTTATAGCCGAAATTTAAACAGTTATCCGAGTACTATTCAACTTGACCTTCTTTTTGAAGAGTACCGGTAATTATCCGTGATTATCTTTCTTGGAAACGCATAACGATGCGCACAAAAAAACTACCGAAAACGTCTTTAAATAGTTAGCGCCCATATCATCTGATGAGTTATTTAAAATTTATTGAATTTTCTTTCTTTCTATCTTAATCTTTCTTTCTTTTTCATTTTATGTTTTAGAACTTGGGGTTTTTGGCTTAGAAATATTGGTTTTCAATTGAAATACCATCTTCGGAGCCTCATAATACAAATTCGAGCCAATGGTTAGCGTTGACATCAGTTGGGGTAATGATGGCTGTTGTACGAAGGTTGCCTGTGCGTAGTATGATGCCGAAGTGTTTACTTCATCTGCACTTGTGACAAATTTTGGAATTTTTTCTACAAATAGAACCTCTTCAGACGACTTTGCCCAACTTCTGTGAGTGTTACCTTTAATAAAGTGTTCTCTGACTTCTTTATCACACAGATTTATGCACTTCTTCTCGTATTGTGTTCCAGCAAGTACTTGAATATATATTTCTACAATTCTCAAAGGGTCAACTCTAGCTACTTTTGTTTTCATATCATAGTAGGCCCAGAGTGTGGCTACATTTAAACTTAAAGTAGTTGAAATAAACTTTGATTTATATTTTGATCCCGATGCAATATGTTGTTCAACAGTTCTGTTTGAATCTTTATCTTGACAAAATATTCCGTTTATAATAGATTCTTCCTCTCTTAAAACTCGGTAAAGATGTAAATTATTGTAATCTAATCCCTTAAAACCATAAAAGTCTTCATCATTTGTTTCTCCTTTACTTTCACCCGAACTTGATGTTGTTTCAGAATCAGATGACCAATCTGGAAATCTTGAAATATCATCCAGCCACTCTTGACTGCCTTCATAATTTTGTTTGTATGCCATCCTGAAAATAGAGTTAGAAGCAGTATTACATGGCAATTTTTAACAGATATTATAAATGCTTAGTTACATGATGGTGGTATGGCCGAGTGGTAAACGCGTCTGATTAGTAATATATGGATTTCTAGCCGCGTGGGTTTAAACTCTGTCAAATGAAAGCCGTTGTTTCTTTAAGCAATGAACTCATTGTTCCGTGTAAGTTGGTTCCGCGAACGGATTCGAGTTTGTGTCTATAACATTACATCTTTCTACACAATCGAACTTAAATAATTTCTGCATAAACTAAGCTTTGTTTCATTATTATTTACTATGACAGATAACAGAGCAGCGACGCCATCAATGACCTTGACACGATTAAATATAACAAAGACGGTGATACCAAAATTATTTTCATTTAACATTCACATGGGTCATATACACAAGAATGTATCTGAAAAGAAAAACAAGAATACTAGCTAGCATAAAGAACAATATTTCAAATCTTCTTTTAACAGGTTAATTAAAATAACTCACACTGTATATATAAGTTCCTCTTCAAAACAAATGTGCAAGTTAATACTCCGGTTAAGCCTAAATAACTTTATAAAATACAGCGCATAGTTATGAGACATTCAACTCAAGTTTCAAAATACTTCCTGCTATCTAATGGTTGGTTATTCATAATTCCCAACTATTTAGGTGGTAGGCGGTAATTCAATCCACTATCACCAGCATGAATGTTTAAACACATCATACATTTTAAACAAGAATAAAGATGGGGACCTAGTTGTTTATTCGCGCGAATCCCCAACTACCTACCAGAAGTTCAAATTACGAACTACCTTCTGGTAGGTAGTTGGGGATACACACGAATAGAAAAGAGTCCCTTGGTTGACATAGGAAGACGGGATGATACTATCTAGTAGAATTCACCTATCTTGTCATATATCAGTTACTTACCCCAATCATCATCAAGATAATAATAATTGTCTAATAATCTATATCATCAAAGTAATTACTATCATCAGATTATTTTTATCTTAGTTTCAGGATCACATCGAAAAACATCAGGAAAATATGTTTTACTTCTATTTTATGCCCCCTTTTCAAAGAAGAGGGGGCATATTGTTTTGCTAATGTCAGTCGGTCGGTCAATCTGTCTGTCCGTCGGTAGACCACATGGTTTCCGCTCATTATCTTGAAAGCTTTTATCACAAAGTCTTCATTTTTCACATACTAATTGGTCATAACTAGTAAATGACCTTCGTAGAGTGCAAGATTAGATAAAATCCTCAAAGCAGTGCGGTGGTGGTTTGACATCTAGGTTCTGCCTTCTATGTACAAACACAGCGCTCGGATCTTAACCAATTTACATGTTTTTGTTGAAACAAAGTTCTGCCGATTCACGGGTGCCTCTTCATGACGTATACGTACCGATGAATAAGAGAATCTTGTCTGAAACACCATCACCTGTAGCAAAAATATTGACCTGTCTCTAGTTTAAACATATTTTTAAGCTCGATTGCGAAGCAAGTTCTTGCAACTGATGTTAATCATTTTCGAGTCCTTTTCCTGGAACCAGCCAGTACTGGTGTCATATGAAGAAACATAGTCGCGACCCGATGACCCGATTTGGGCTTCACCCCTTGATTCATGGGTTGAGAGGCAGACACCTTAATCACTGTGTTCTAATACCTGGCTCTATCCTAGTGGCAAAAGGGAATTTCATTGTCCGTACAGCAAAGTATGGGTTTAGGCCCAAATCTGTATGCAGAAAGGCATAATTATAATTTGCAAGGATCTGTTGTTTTGGAACTTTTAAATTTCTCTTTCATTTACTCAGAAATGCGATGCATGATATGTTGGATTCTTTTGTTCCCCGTTACCGCCAGTAGCTTCAAATTAATCATTTGAATCATCAGTCTAGGACATACGGACTATGTAAATGCATGTGCCTAGATATGGATTCTAACCGGCAAACCCGAGATCGCATGAACTCATGCTCTAAATATTTAGCTTAGCGAGTAAATTATATGTTTCTCTGGTAATCTTCCGTAAGCGATTTTCATTGTCTGTGGTATAAAACTTTTTAACTTTTACTAGTGTTTTACCAATACTGTTATGTAATGTATTTCTAGTTGCGCAGGTACCAAGATAATCTGTATTTAAATTAACCCCCTTACCAAGGGATAATCATTACTAAAACATTTACTTACATGCAGTAAACGACTAACAGAATGGTTGAATTACATGGGTGGTATTCTAGAACAAACTTGTGTTTTTCAACTTTCACCAATAGAAAATCTGTAGCAGTTCTTACCATACCAAAAGGAAAATTTTCTAAATGGCTTTGAAAAGCCATGACGAAATATTTTTGAAAGAGGGCGTTTCTTCAACAGACCCTAATCTGTTATAATTGAAGGAGGACATTTCTTCAACAAACAAACCCTGATTTGTTGTATTGGAAGAGGGACGTTTCTTCAACAAACAGACCCTGATTTGTTATATTGGAAGAAGGATGTTCTTCAACAGACACTAATCTGTTATATTGGAAGAGGGACATTTCTTCAACAAACAGACCCTGGTTTGTTATATTGGTTATATTGGAAGAAGGACGTTTCTTCAACAGACCCTGATCTGTTATATATTGGATGGTTTGGGGCTGTCCGTTCGTAGACAATTGGTTTCTCCCTTTTTAATTTTAAAGGATCTCAATACTTGTGTTTATACTTGGCATGTAAGTTTGTTGTATCAAAACACAGGTCAAGTTCGATTTTGCTGCAAATCAACTTATTATTGATAGAGTTATGCCTTTTTTAAACAAATTGTCTGTGAAAATATTCTGTGAAATGACGAGTATTGACTCTTGAAGGATTTCAATGAATGTGTTTATACTTGACATGTAAGTATGTAAGTTAGGTTTGATAGTTGTTGCAATCAATACATAATTAAAAGATTTATGGTCCCTTTAAAGTAAATTTTCAGCAAAATTATTCCGGAGTAATAGCTTTTGAAGCATTGCAAAGATTGTTTAATATTTGGAATTCGTGTATGTAACGTCAAAACAGTAACACATGTCAAGTTTGATTTTCTCTGCAATTGAATTATAATTGATAAAAATCTGGAAACAAAATGATTCCTCGGAAGCATTTATCACAACAAAATTACACGGAAGTTGCAGACTCGGTTTGATTGAGTCTGTACATGAGGGATAATGAATATTAATCCCTCACATCCCCTTGCACCGGTTTGAGCGGTACCCAATTCTCAACACTTAATAGTGCTGGCAACAATTATCCAGAAGGACCACACAGCACTTGACACCTCCCGCGGCAGCCATTTTGGAGGTCATAAATTAGTATATGTAATTAACATAAATTAAGTCAGAGAAGTTTGGTGAATTGTCAAATATTTAAACATGTGGTTTAGAAAAATGTTATCACACCACCCATATCAATGTGGTTTTTATCAGCTTACATGAATTTGATAAATAACGAATGATTGTTGTCTTATCTTAAGCATACAATAGTTTTAGAATTTGACCATTAGAATGGCGACCACAGATGTTGTTCATGATAAACTTACACTACATATCATAGCAAATTACTTATTGCTTGTTGTACATTTTTGACTTTGTAGCGTAGATAAGACCCGTTTTGTATTTACGCTAAATTATGTGCATGTCCATATGTTTGATGAAAAGGATCAATAAATAACGATAATTATTGTCCAAATACATTACATAAAACTGGCGCAAATAACCTAAGTATTCAAAACTTTTTTTCATCTTGTCAAGAACTAGAAAAAACTAAAATTTCCACGCAACTTACTGTTTCTTGGACCAAACTGAAAGCAAGTCGGCCATATATAACAATTATTCTCAACATGAAATAGTTTTGATATCCGGTATGTTGTCTGTAAAATGCAGAACGTGTTCTTACTTCACCTCGTAGTAACATGTTTTCTCGTCTTGGGATCACTATTATAATAGCCAATCTCTTGAAATATATTACTAGTTGGACAAAAGAGTATATCCTACAAGCAGAATGCAACCACGGACTTTGGTGCAACATAAGAGGCTAAGGTTTCTTACGTAAGGAAGTTGAGGTAAGTTTTCCTTGCATATGTAGTAAACAGGATTATTTGAATCCGCTTTCTATTCAAGTTTCTAAATGATTGTTTACGATGATATAAATATGTATAATGTATTCATTTTATCAATCTTTTTGTATATGTGTAGGAATGTAAACTTTAGTTGTAAAATAGTAAGAGCCAATAACAACATATAATATCTGATTAGTTATTTTTCAAACTCATTGAACTCATCTTAGCAGCCAAATCGTTGTCTTTCTTTTTTCCTTTTTTTTTCCTTTTTAGGAGATGGGGTGTTTGGCCTAGAAATATCTTCTTTCAATCGAATTGCCTTCTTCGGAATTTGTTCTACAAAAAGAACCTCTCTAGAAGACTTTGCATAATTTCTGTGAATGGCACCTTTGATAAAGTGATTTCTGACTTCTTCATCACACAGATTGATGCAGTTCTTTTCGTAGTTGGTTCCAGCAAGTACTTTAATATCTATTTCTACTATTTTCGAAGGTACTTTTTTAGCTTTTCTTTCGCGTGTATCCATTTCAAAGTAGGCCCAGTATCTGGCTACATCTAAACTTGAAGTAGTTGAGATGAACTTTGATTTATATTTTGATCCCGATGCAATATGCTGTGCAACAGTTCTGTTTGAATTTTTATTTTGACAAAATATTCCGTTTTCAATAGATTCGTCCTCTCTTAAAACTCGGTATAGCTGTAGGTCACCTAATCCATGAAAACCATAGAAGTCTTCATCGTTTGTTTCTTCTACATTTGGGACAGAACTTGATGTTGTTTCAGAATCAGGTGATGAATAACTTTCTTCAATTTGGACCGAACTTGATGCTGTTTCAGAATCAGGTGATAAATTACTTTCTTCAAGTTGGACCAAACTTGATGCTGTTTCAGAATCAGGTGATGAATTACTTTCCTCAATTTGGACCGAACTTGATGCTGTTTCAGAATCAGATGATAAATTACTTTCTTCAATTTGGACCGAACTTGATGCTGTTTCAGAATCAGGTGATAAATTACTTTCTTCAAGTTGGACCGAACTTGATGCTGTTTCAGAATCAGGTGATGAATTACTTTCTTCAATTTGGACCGAACTTGATGCAGTTTCAGAATCAGATGATAAATTACTTTCTTCAATTTGGACCGAACTTGATGTTGTTTCAGAATCCGATGATAAATTACTTTCTTCAATTTGGACCGAACTTGATGCTGTTTCAGAATCAGATGATGAATTTATTTCTTCAATTTGGACCGAAATTGATGCTGTTTCAGAATCAGGTGATGAATTACTTTCTTCACTTTGGACCGAACTTGATGCAGTTTCAGAATCAGATGATGAATTACTTTCTTCAATTTGGACAGAACTTGATGCTGTTTCAGAATCAGATGATGAATTACTTTCTTCAATTTGGACAGAACTTGATGCTGTTTCAGAATCAGATGATGAATTACTTTCTTCAATTTGGACCGAACTTGATGCAGTTTCAGAATCAGATGATGAATTACTTTCTTCAATTTGGACCGAACTTGATGCTGTTTCAGAATCAGATCATGAATTACTTTCTTCAATTTGGACCAAACATGATGCTGTTTCAGAATCAGATGATAAATTACTTTGATCAATTTCGTCCGAACTTGATGTTGTTTCAGAATCAGTAGACTGTATTCATCTGGACATCTGGAAATATCATCTATCCACTCTTGACTGCCACCATAATTTTGTTTGTATGCCATCTTGAAAATCGAGTTAGAAACAGAATTATTGATTACATGTGAATTTGTAACAGATACAAAAAATGCTTAGTTACATGGTTGTGGCATGGTCAAGTGGTTAATGCGTCTGACTACTTATCTTTGGATCTCTAGCCGCGTGGGTTCAAACTCTGTCAAGGACAAGGTGAAAATTTTTAAGACTATATTCCAGCAAAAACAAAACGTCACAATGAATTCAGATTTAAGTCAGGTTCTGACGTCGGATGACGGTCGGAAAAACGGTTGGATTTGAATTAAAATAGAACAGTTACGCAAGTCTTAAATTTTTCATTGCTTCAAATTAAAGATTGTTAAGAAATTGTTGATAATAAATATATTTTATCTACTACGTTTTGTTAAAAAGTTTATGTTCTGTTTTGATTGTTTTGATTACATTTTTCCTACTATGATTAAATGAAGCCTCATTCAAATTCATAGTTAGATAATCAATCAATTTCCTCTTTCATTTATATCTCGTTATTTATTGTTTTTCTGATTAAGGTGATAAATTCCATACTCTCCTCGTATGCAAGCGTTTTAAACAATCTAGGGAAAATAAAATAGATTCATATTTTTATTCCAGACCAAATATCATCAAATATAGTCAATTACTGAACTCAAATAATGAAGCCGCACTAAAAGGTCTTTGTAGGTTAATATCATACATATTAAAAGTAACAAATACTCAGTAGTTTGTAACTGATAGAAAAATAAAATAAAACAAAAACTTACCAGTGAAAGATATTCCGATTCAATAAATACAAATACATGTAGCTATGCAACACTGCCCTTGTTCACACGACAGGACTGAAATTTCTATATTTTGCACCCTGTCGAATAGTCTATTATTTTAAGTAATTTTTGGGATTTGTTGTGTTAGTTTAACATTACAACATCTATGGTCGCCATTCTAATGGTCACAGTCCAAATATATTGTATGATTAGATAACAATCATTCGTAATTTATCAACTTCATGTAAGCTGATAAAAACCATATTGATATGGATGGTGTGATAACATTTTTCTAAACCACATGTTTAATTATTTGACAATTCACCATACTTCTCTGACTTAATTTATGTTAGTTACACATACTAAATAATGACCTCCAAAATGGCTGCCGCATTTTCAAGGGAGCTTAACATTGTAGAAATCTAAGACTATCTACATGTAAATTAAAAAAAATATCCATGTGAGCAATGTATTTTTAAAGAGAAAAGATATGAAGAAAATAATTTCAATTTGAGTTAATTTATGTACGAAAGTAGAAAGTTTTATTAGGATAATGCACTGGTTTCTTCGCAGAGAAAGTGATGCTCTTGTCAATTTGATGATAAACTCACCTGTTTGCAGTAGAATAAATATGTTGCTTATATTTAATTCTAATAGAAAAATAGTTTCATATCCAACTTCTTTTTTCGTTTCTTGCAATTCAGGAAAAAGGAAGATCCATCAAGAGCAATGGAAACAAAAACAAAGCCTGAAAGAAATGAAAGTATATAATACATGTACATGAGACTGTCCTTAACTGAAGGATGATAATTATGTTCTATTTTTGACAATGCAAGCAATTGAATATGAACAATTTCATACGATTAACAAGATAGGCGATGATAAATAACAGAATACACATGGTCACATGACTGACAAAATAAAAAACATTCTTCCAGGGAAATTTCAGCCAACAGAAGGTACTTCAATGTGTGTTGAAAGAAATTTCTTTTTGCATTTAAAAGTATATTAAGAACTTCCTATTCCTTGCAATATATCGGTGACATTTTTTTCCTAATATACCACTGCCTATCGGAGAGTTGAAGAAAACATCCTCCTCCTAATAGATCAAGGTCTGAGGAACATATTTCTGTCTGGTATTCCATTGTCTGTAGAAGGATCCATCCCTCCAATATCATAGACCAAGGTCTGTTGGAGAAACCTACCCCTCCTTCCAAAACAATAGCTCCGCTACTTAAGGCGGGCAACTTACGCCCGGTGGCAAAATTAAAAGAAAGTATCATCAGCAAAATTTTGCCTTTAAGATAGCAAATTTTTTGTAGTAAATAGCACAAATGGTGGTTTGTCCGTCAAATGTGAAAGAAAATCTTTTTTGAGGTAATTGCATGTTAAAAATAGATTGTTTGATTAAAAAAGGGCAAAACTGTGTCTATAATAAATCGATTGTAGCGAAAATCAAACTTGACCTGTGTTTTGACGTTACATACATGCATGCCAAATATAATCAAAGCACTGAAAGTACTGAAGTATACATTGCTTGATAATATTATCCATTTTTGTCATCAAGGCCATGTTGATTTTAACCTACTGACCTCAAAAAAATAGGGGTCATCTTCTGACCAAGGTCAATGTCCCTAACAAGTGACACCAAGACTTTTTTCTTCCGAAGTTATTTATGAGACCAGGAAGATGTGATGTTCCATCTGTGTATTGCTAGGCAAGCTGATAGATGAGCAATAAAGAAATCATTTTTTGAAACACCCGTTAAATGGACTGCAGTATAGAATATTGAAACAGTAATATTGAGTCTTCAGTGATGCTATCTGATAAAATACATGATCTGGCTTGAACTCTATACAAAGTCAATTAATTTTATCATCCTACAAGACTTTATTACCAAATTATAGTACATCCTTTTGTATAGCTTTCCATGTTACAGATCTATGTACTGTACTTTGATGCATATATTCTGGTGTGTTGTATTCATCTCTACACATTAATTTTCAAATGCATTACTTTATCGTTTTTTAATAAAAATGAAATCTATAATCAAAATAATTCAAATGTACTGTAATGTAGTGGTTGGGTTAATGTTTAACCAACGCTCAATGAGGTTTATATGTGTTTATTCAATAAAGAATAAAACCTGTAATAAAATAAAACAACAATAAGACATCACATTACAAAACAAATATTTTACAAGACAAATATATTTCACAAAATACATAATACACAATATAATACAACAATTCAAATTACATTAAAAACAATATCATAAATAAATAAATACATATATACATACCAGGCTTGTCATAGAAGAAATATAATTGAATAAATAAATTGAATATAAGCAAGTATTTCTATTAGAAATAACTGACAGTAAACTAATAATGTAGGTGTTTTCACTTCGAAAGCGAGACAAGGAGTGGTCAGTTACTAAGAAAATGTTACATTCCAGAACCAAATCAGCTAAAATAACTTTCATACAAAATCAATCATCCATCACTCAACTTGCAAAACCAGTTCAATCACCCATAACAAAAGGAACAAAGACAAACATGAACACATAACACCACAATAGATTTGGTTTGGCCTTTAAGCGAAATTACTACCGTAAACATTCTAAAAAGATAACTTTGCTAAATTTGACCTTATCTACACCCCCCCCCCCCTCTAGTTAAAAATGACACCGGCATTTTCCTAAGAAACAATTATTAATGAAACCTGGATTTATAAAAAAAATAGCAATATAATCAATTCGAAAAACAAAAAAATAATTCACTGTATATTCATATGCCGACATAAATATATAATAATTATTTAAGATATACTGCCCTCCTATAACTATTTTGCAATAGTTAAACAGTAAAATATAAAGAAATAATGCAATACAGTAAGGTTGTCAATTCTGCTTGAAAATAATAAATACATAGTATATACCTCCACACATATGGTCCATATGAAATTTAAAAGGACTGCATAAAAAATGAAATAACATAATTAATAAGACTTCATGGGCTATGAAATTATGACATGCTACATAATAATGCAACAAGATAAGTAGATATAATATATATAATCAAGTACACTCAAGTATTGTTTCTTACTTATACAATGCATATGATAAAAGATATATATTAATATAAATTCACATCGATTGAAAAAAAAAACAAAAAACAAAAAAATACAAATAAAAGAAAACAACGTTGTTCGTATAGAGGCCTGTATGTATGTTTCTTATTGAGGTTGTCTGATTATATTATAAAAATCTTTTATGTTGTTATGATTTCCTTATCGGTATTCTGATATAAAATATAAGGTTTCTCATCATCAAGGGATAATATTTGAATAAAATTTTGCCACAATTTATTAAAAGAAATCACATCTCCATTTAAAAAAGCTATATATTCTTGATTTTTTAATTTTCTTTTTAAGTATATTAAAAACATATTTATATTCAAGTAATTTTGACAATTTTCTCTAAATTTTGTTTTATAAACATAGTATTTTGCTAATAATGTTACAAAATTCAAAATAGAATGTTTTCCATAATACGAGAACAGTATGCCTTTCATGTCTGAAATATCAAATTCGACAAAACACTTATCTCTAAGCCAGTCTTTCAATTCTAAAAGAAACGTATTTGGTATACGGGCATTGATAGAATGAATGTTCAATCGTTTCTCTATCAATGTTACAATATGAACATAAATCATTATCTCTAATATCTATTCGATGTAAAAATGTATTTGTCACAAGAATTTTTTGATTAATCTTATACTGAAAATCTTTCAATTTTATCTCTTTCACAGTATTTAAACTTGTACAATAATCTAAAAACTCCTTCTGTGATATAGGTCCTACAGAATTTACCCATTTGTTAGGAACACTTAGATTGTCAGCGTCAATAAGGATATCATAAAATAATCTGCAACCTTTACTATTATGTATAACACATTTAAGATAGGGATTTAACGAAATGTTTTGCTTGTATAAAAATACTTCATTTCTACTGTTCCTAATCTTTTCTCTCCATAAAAAAGGGATGGACTCAATGACTTGTTGAATATCTAAAAACGTACCTCTTATCTTATATATATCTTTCAATTTTTGAATACTGCAAATATTGCCGTCATTGTCGTATAAATCAATAATAGATATTATATTATGATGTATCCAATTGTTAAAATGTAAATTAGTGTTACGGAATCTAGTGTTAAACCATAATGGTGAATATAATATATCTTCGATACTTTCAATGCTCACTTTTTTGCAAAAGTTAGTCCATGTTTTCAACACTTGTTTCCAGAAAATATTTGAAAGTTCTTCAGATATAACTGATGCATAACCAGGACCAATAAAATATGATAAACAAGATCAACAAGGAAAGGCGGCTTTCAATGAACGCAACCCCCACATGACCCAGCAACAAGAACCAATGGCAAGGAGCCCAGGGGGACCCCAAACAAAAACAGGACAGGGCAAAGACAGAGCACGGACAGGTTAATCATTAAATGATAATTAATTTGTAACTGATTAGGAATTTAAAGAAAATAAAAAATAGGCCCACAAAGGGGAAGGGGACAGGAGACCGGGGGGAGGGGTGGGGAGTAATCAAAGAAATAAAAAACTAGAGGCAATGGGGAAGATACTTACCGTAGATGAGAAAACAACAAGGGACACAAGCAAAAGTGTCACCAAAACAGTATGAAACAACATAAGACATACATCTGAGGAACACAGTGGGCGCCCGCCTTGGAACGGTCAGCAGCATAATAATGACTGCTGGGAGTTAAAACCGGTTAATGGTGCACCAAACCTCGCTCTTAGCCCCACCATGTTCCTATAAACGAGACAGTGTAAATAAAATGAATCCCCGCCAAGTGAAATTCTAACAGTTGTCATGGTTACAAAAGGTTAAATAAGTAAAACACTAAAATGATCATGTAGAAACATATAAAAGTAAACCCAATGACCATAACAAAAGTACTCAATGTCCTAAAGGAAGACAGAGCAACAAGAAAATCACCTACAAGGGCCCGACGAAGCAAGGCAGAAGACGAACATTAAGACAATTCAGTCCCAAAGGGCTTTACGAACTATCCATCATAGAGTCTCCCACTTGGTCCGTCAGATGCAATCAAAAGAGGAAAGCGTAGTGTCCAACTGTAAAAGGGTTGAACACTAAACATGCAGTATGTCTTAAAATAGTAGGGTCATAACCTCTTTTAATAAAACGTTTAATGATTTTAGTAAAAACAGCAGAAAAATTACCATGACCCAAAATCTTACGAAGTTTGTAAATCACATCGCCATAAAAACCAGGCTGGCTAATCCCTTGTCGCAGAAGAGTTTTTAAATCACTATTGAATTTGGAAATTAAATCAAAGTTACGATTGTAAAATTTAGTAAAATATTTCCGTAATTTATGATAGCGGTAGCCCTGTTTTAGAAGCTTGCTGGTAATAAAAATGTTCCGCTCGTTGAAATCCTTTACGTTGCTACAAGCTCTAGCGAATCTAATTAACTGGGAAATGATGTACTAAAATTTGAAGAGTTCGTTTTATTAAGTTGTAGTTCATGCGGATATATGTCAGACACCATTTGATCAAAATAATGATTATCTAAATTAAAAATATCATCAAGGTATCTAGAAGTATTATTAAATGCGACTATAACATCTTGTTGTTTATCTTCAGAGAGACTCAACATAAAGTCTCTTTCATAGCAGTACAAAAACAAATCGGCGACCAGGGGTGCACAATTAGTACCCATAGGAATTCCTATGATCTGTTTAAATAGGGTATTACCAAACCTGACATAAATGTTGTCTAAAAGAAAAGAGAGTGCTCTACAAACTTCGTCACAGGTCCACATAGTATAATGTTTTACAATACCGTTAGTAAAAAAAGCTTTGTTAGAATTACATGCTAGAAAGGTAACTTTTTCCCGTGCAAAAGTTTTCTGAATTAGGGAAATTAGTTTATCATTGATTAATTTATGTGGCAAAGTTGTATAAAGTGTAGAAAAATCGTATGTACTGACAGTTGAAGCTTGAAAGTTCTTAATTTTGAATTTATCCAAGATTTCACCAGAATTTTTAATTGACCAAAAGAGATGTTTGCCTGTGTTTTCATAGACTTTATCACAATATCTAATTACATGTGTTTTAATGGCAGTCAAACAAGACGTCAATAAAATGGAAAGTTTACTTGTAGTGCAAGATGTAGAATTAGCAATGAATCTAGCTTTGTAAGGTTTTTTATGTAATTTAGGAATCCAATACATAATAGGAAGTTTAAGTTCTTTTTCATTAATTTGTACTTTAAGATTTGAAATATTAGTAATATGATTGTTTACAATGTCTTTTTCGGAGGCAGAGGTTTTAGAATACGCATTAGTACTATTAAGTTCCTTATGCAAAACGTTAATGTAATGGATTCGTCATACAATTATAATATTATTAGCCGCCTTGTCCGCTGGCACCAAAACAAATTTAGAATGAAAAGCTAGAATATCTTTCTTCAGATGTCTTAAAGTAAGTCTTGTTTTAGGTGGCAAAATATGTTCATTTCCCCGATAAAAATTAATACGTGAATCAATAATTTTAAAGATGTTACGTTTCCATGTAACTAGAGCATTACTATCCGCATTTTCACGGCGACACCGACCGAAAAATCCTCTATAGATTCAGCAATCTGACCACGACAAGCATTAAAATCAATTTCAGAAGGAATTCTGTATTTAGGTCCTTTCAAGAATAAGTTACGAATTCTTTTGTCTGCAATTATATCGAAATTACCAGTGATTATATGGCCAAAATCTGAATTACAGAATTTAGAAGTATTGCAGTCTCAAGTTGTTGGAGTATTAGACTGAATATCTAAGTCAGAAACTACTTTGTTGTAATTAAATATGATATTTCTAACAGGTTTCTTATATTTATAGCAAATAATTGGTATCTCGGTGTTTTTGAAGTATAAAGGAACTGAATTAGTGACACGTTTATCACGAAAAATACTTGGTAAATCGATGAAATCGATACCTTTATTAAGAAAGGTTACTTTTAGGAAATGCCTGTTGTGGTCAGAAGTGTTGTCGATATGAGGTCTTAAGAAGTGCTGAGTATAACTTTGAATAAGATAAGCTGCTGTATATAAAGGATCTGTTTGAATAACTATATTGTCTTCTTCCGCGTCTAAGATTTTCAGAGATGATAATGAAAGGGAAGTAAGACGTGATAACATTGCATGTTTACCAGAGTTCTTTAAGATAATATTTAAGTCGGTGACAGACAGGGTAATTTTAGATTTACGTTTGATGTTGCCATTTCTACGTACTCCGTGAGATCGGGATTTACGTTTACGAATATTAAGAATAGAAAATATATCAATGTTTGGATCTTTAGAGATGTTACCTTGTTGAAAAATATTGTCATTTAGGCCAAGTGGGAAAGGCGTTTGTAAGTTCTTGATCCATTTTAATTCTGCTAAGTGTCTAACTTTAACTTTAAAACTAGCAGAAGCATCAGAATCATAAATTATTTGTTCCACTGGTTGAATTGAAACATTTTTAAATGAATGACCATCTTTACGAAAATGTTGATATAGAAAAGTTGTAAATTTTGTGCGATTTAAGTTTTACTACTTTGGTTATATTTAAACGAGACAGGGTAACCCAAGATTCGCCATTTTCGTTCAATAGACGTTTAATCCAACCTAACTTTAAACTGTTCATAAAGGCTCTAACATTTACCATTTTAATACCACCTGCTTCTATATTTTTATCTATAACTGATCTTTTAATTTTATCTGGACCTTTTTTCCATAAAAACCGATATTATAATCTTTCTATTTGTTTAATGAAATCTTCTGAGGGATTTGGCAATGACATAAACAAATGTACAAATTTTGAAATAATCAAAGATTTTATAATTGTGACTCTTCCAAAAAGAGTTAAATTACGCTTAGACCATACATTTATTAATTTTTCACATTTATTAAGAATTTCATGCCCGTTTAAAAAAATGAAATAACATTATAAAATAATTATACCCACTCTCCATACCTATCCGGTGGATGTATCACACGTCTAGGGCGTGGGATAGGGCGTGAAGATGAAACGGGCGTATGTACTGGACTGACTGGAATAGTCACTGGAGTACTTGGTCTACTCACTGGAGAAACTGGTACACTTACTGGAGTAACTGGAACACTTACTGGAGTAACTGGAACACTTACTGGAGTAACTGGGATAGTTACTGGAGTAACTGGAACACTTACTGGAGTAAATGGAACACTCACTGGAGTAACTGGTACACTCACATGAGTAACTGGGATACTGTCTGGGGAATATGTCACAGGATTGGGGTGAGTCCTGGGAACAATTGAAGAAGGGATAGAAATAGAAGGAGCATCAGAAGAATGTCAATAATCAACGCGAGTATTGCGACTGTGAGTAACTGGAAATCTCCTCTGTGGTATGATGTATACACCAGATGATGACTCAGAAGAGCTAGAATCAGCATCATACTCTTTCTGTATAGAAACACGTCTAGGTTTTGGTTAGGCTTAGTTTCAACGGGTGAATCTGCATCTTCTTCAGGAATAGAAATAAATGGAAGAAGCATATTTCTCTCGAACTCTAGGGTCATATTGCTTCTTGTTTTGATCAGCCCCTTCTTGGAAACATCACCAGCTAACCGATAAGCATATTGAAGGCGTTCCTTCAAACGAGAAACATAAGTAGGAGGAGAAAGATGTTCAGAGTTAGAAGGAAAAGTACCAAGAAAGGCATCCACAGAAAGACGGGGATGCCATCCAAACATAAGAAAGTGAGAAGAAAAACCTGTAGAAGAGTTCTTGGTGGCGTTATAAGCCTGAACAAGAGAAGGAACAAAATCTGCCCACTTAGATTTATGATCTTCAGCAACAGTACCTAACATTCTGAGAAGGGTCCAATTAAACCTTTCGGCTGATGGATTTCCCATAGGGTGGAAAGGAGTGGTTCTTGTCTTTCGAAACATTTGCAATCTTGCAAAGTTCCTTGATGACTCGACTTTCAAAATTCCGTCCCTTCTT